>NW_006285484.1:1326031-1342423 GCF_000327345.1 Myotis davidii
ACCTGGGCAGAACCTGGCTGGAGATCCTGGATAGAACCAGGCAAGAGAACCCAAATATCCTGATGAACTGAACGCTGCCTCTGTGCCATTCATTCCTTCTTCGCTGACTCCGTCCACACCTTTGGGGACCCCTGGACCTGCTGGGGTTGGACCCCAGCACTACATCACCTTCTTGGATTCTTATTACCCAAGTTACTAAGAATATTACCAGTGGCATATAGGGAGCTTAGCCAATGAGCAGTCAGAAAAGATGTTTCCTCTGTAGTTCACACTGATCCCCGGCTCAGCCCTTGCCCAGGCCTAAGGCCTCTGGCAGGAGCGTTAGGCCTGGGCAGGGGACCCCCGGCCCCAGGCGATTGTCGGCTCCTCCCCTTCCCAGGCCTCAGGCCTCTGTCCGGGCATTAGGTCTGGGCAGGTGACCCCAGCCCGCTCCGATGGCCTGCTCTGCCCCTACCCAGGCCTAAGGCCTCTGGCTGGGGACTCCCAGCCTGCTCAGATAGCAGGCTCCGCCCCTGCCCAGGCCAGAGGGGCGTTAGGCCTTGGCAGGGGACCCCAGCCTGCTCCAATCGCCTACCCAAGCCTCAGGCCTCTGGCTGGGGCATTAGGCCTGGGCAGGGGACCCCCAGCCCACTCCAATCGCCTACCCAGGCCTCAGGCCTCTGGTTGGGGCAGGGGACCCCCCAGCCCACTCTGATTGCAGGCTCTGCCCCTGCCCAGGCCTCAGGCCTCTGGCCAGGGCATTAGGCCTAAACAGGGGACCCCCAGCCCACTCTTATCACAGGCTCCGCTCATACTCAAGCCTCTAGCCAGGGCATTATGCCTGGGCAGGGACCCCCAGCCCCTGGCAATTGCCGGCTCCGCCCCTTCCCAGGCCTCAGGCCTCTGGCCGAGGCGTTAGGCCTGGGCAGGGGACCCCCAGCCCTGTGTGACCGCCGGCTCCGTCCCTACCCAGGCCTCAGGCTTCTGGCTGGGGCGATCACTGCTCTGCCTTCCTGGGTGGCATCTGGTGCTGCCTGCCCCGCCTTCCTGGTGGTCCCCAATCTGCAGCCAGGATTCCAAGGGCAGCATCTGGCGCTGCCTGCCCCACCTGAAGTATGCAAATTTAACGGCCATCTTTGTTGGGTTAATTTGCATACTCTTCTGATTGGCTGGCTGGCATAGCGAAGGTACGGTCAATTAGCATATTTGTCTTTTACTGATTCCTGCAAGAATAGGGCTTCCTGAAGCTGGAATGAAGCAGAGAAGGGAGCGAAGTTCACCAAGGCGAGCTTCACTCCCTTCTCCGCCGCTTTGCTCCTTTCTGTAGCACTTCACTCCCTTCTATGCTGTCTCCAGTCTTTGTTCCAAGCCTGTGTATGCAAATTAACCAACATCTTTGTTGGGTTTTTTTGCATACTTTGATTAGTTGGTGGGCGGAACAGAGGGATGGTCATTTTGCATGTTTCTCTTTTATTAGTGTAGATAGTTTACTAAAATTCTGTGGTACACACAAAAATATGTTTTGCTGATCTGAAAAAAGGTGTTTTGATTCATTCACACCAGAGGGCTATTGTGTTGGCTGTCAGTTTTTTACAATCTAAGGGAAAAGAGGTAAGTGCCTGACTAGCCAGGTATTGCATGTTTTGTATTTGAATAACACATCTTGCTTTCTCCTCCTTCAGATGTTTGCTAATTTCAGCAAGGCCTTCCCTGGCTACGGCTACTTAAAATTGCCACAGTCCCTCTTGCCAACACTATGCCTGTGCCCTTTCATTTTTTCTATAAGAACTTTTTATGCAACTCTGCTGCTCAGTAAATATTTGGTGGATGACTTTTTTGGAGCAGAGCTCTGAGGGAGAGATCCATATAGAAAACCCAGGTGCCAGAAGCCGGTGCATCCTTGCTGCTTGACACAGTCGCTGCAGGGAAGAAACATCTGCACAGCATATGTTTCAAGGGACCTGGCATATATGGCATACTGTTCTTAATATCTTTGCTCCCCTTCTTAGCGCTATGTGTTTTAACCAAGGTCACCTCTCCAAGAAAGGTTATTTCCCCAGGTGGGGATTTTTCTCTGGAGTTAGGGATTAACAGGACTAAAGAAGGGAATAAAGCAGTAAAACCCCTTAACTAAGTGTCAGGCGGGTAGTTAATCATTTTAACTACGAACAATCACTCTTAAGCTACATAATCTTTACTTAGGATAATTTCTTTCAGTTACTTCCTTGTAGCTTAACAGAATAATAGTGACCTTGGAATGGAGATAACAAACGCCCTAACCTTTGGAATAGAATGGATAGGATTAAAATCAGCTGATATAAATACAGATGTAACAGGAGAGTAAAGACAGAACCTGGCTAGAGAGCCTGGCGAGAGAACCTCGCTATGCTGATCAACTGAACGCTGTCTCCTTGTCCTGGAATTGAGCCATAATTACTTGGCTTATAGATCTACACTCAACCACCAAGCTACATGACCCAGGCCTTAAAAGTATTTTTTATTTTTTTATTTTTTATTTTATTTATACTTCAGAAAAGCAACTTTATTTTCTTTTGGGGGGGGGCACTATTTAAATCTAATAATTCATTTAAAGCCGACGCTCTATCCACTGAGCCAAACCGGTTTCGGCTTAAAAGTATTTTTTAAAAAATATATTTTTATTGAACGCCCTCCCGGAAGAAGAATGTAGATCCGGCCGCTGGTGGCCCCCAGAACAGACCTGGGGTAGTTGGGCCTGAACTATTTCTCTAGGTTTCCTCTCGTCCTTCCTGAGTCTTCCAGGTCCACGGAGGACACGTCTCCACCATCATGGGGGGTGGAGACCTGAACCTGAAGGAGAGCTGGCACCCGCAGACACTCCGCAATGTGGAGAAAGTGTGGAAGGCTGAGCAGAAGCATGTGGCTGAGCGGAGGAAGATTGAGGAGCTTCAGCGGGAGTTGCGGGAGGAGAGGGCCAGGGAGGAGATGCAGTGCTACGCGGAGGATGTTGGCGCTGTCAAGAAGAAAGAAGAAAAATTGGACTGGATGTACCAGGGTCCTGGGGGGATGGTGAACCGTGATGAGTACTTGCTGGGCCGCCCCGCTGACAAATATGTTTTTGAGAAGATGGAGAAGAAGGAGGCAGGCTGTTCTTCTGAGACAGGACTCCTCCCGGGCTCTATCTTTGCCCCTTCGGGTGCCAATTCCCTCCTTGACCTGGCCAGCAAGATCCCGGAGGACCCACTCTTCATCATCAGGAAGAAGGAAGAAGAGAAAAAAAGAGAGGTATTGAATAATCCTGTGAAAATGAAGAAAATCAAAGAATTGTTGCAAATGAGTCTGGAAAAAAAGGAGAAGAAAAAGGAGAAGAAAAAGCAGCACAAGAAACAAGCACAGAAGCTCAAGTAGTGATCGTTGCAGCAGTGAGGATGAGCGCCACTGGGGGAGGTCTCAAAAGATGGTAAATTCTTCCTCTGTTTTATCCAAAGTTCCTGGGTATGGTTTACAGATCAGGGACTCCGACCATAGCCAGCGTCTGCAGGGCCCTTTGATGGCTGAGCCAAAAGGAGTGCATGGGTGGAAGAATCACTCCAGGTCCAGGAGCTCCTCCCCCTCACCTCCCAGACATGCCAGCAAGAAGAGCACCAGAGGAGGGTCCCGGGACAGGAGGTCACGGTCCCCAAGGCCAAGCAAAACGCACAACTCTAAGGTAAACAGGAGAGAGCGAGGCCGAACGAAGAGCCCATCACCTAAAAAAGAGGTCTACCAAAGCTCTCATCAGAGGAACTTGAGCAAAAACGGCAAGAAATGATGGAAAATGCCAAGTGGCGGGAGGGAGAGAGGCTGGACATCCTTAAGAAGCACGCGAAGGATGAGGAAAGGGAGCAGAGGCTGGAGAAGCTGGACTCTCGGGACGGGAAGTTTATCCACCGCATGAAGCTAGAGTGTGTGTCCACCTCCTCCCTGGAGGACCGGGTGAAGCGGAATATCTACTCTTTACAGAGAACCTCGGTAGCCCTGGAGAAGAACTTTATGAAAAGATGAAACCATCCTCTCTTGCTGGTTTTCCTGAATGCTCCAGGGAAGCTGCTGACCCTTAAAAATTGTCTTTATGAGTTCAAGTGACTTCTGCCACAGACGTCAAACCACCACTGTTCAAAGTGACTCTCCTCTGTTGACTCCTGAAACAGCTACTTCGAGAACTTGCTTTATGGGACCCTCAGCAACTTTTGCTGGGTGCAGAGTGGGTTTTGACTGTTTTTAATGGTGGGCACTGGACCATCTAGGTGTGAGCACTCCTGCCACTCTGGAGGGCTGCTTCCTGTGGTTGTGATTTGTATTATGCCTCTTTCCTCCCACTGTGTGAACACACCTATTCTACCACCTCAGCATATACCAGTCCTTTTAGAAACCTCACTCTCCAGGCACTGAGATAGATTGTGCTCACTAGGGTAAATGAACATTTACTTGATTTAATAGGTGACAGGGTGAGACCAGGTTAGGGCAGAGCCAAGGGAGTGACAAAGAATCTGGAAGGGGAAAATTTTTTTTTGAAAACATTTTTAAAAAAAATATATTTTATTGATTTTTTTACAGAGAGGGAGAGGGATAGAGAGTTAGAAACATCGGTCAGCTGCCTCCTGCACACTCCCCACTGGGGATATGCCCACAATCAAGGTACATGCCCCTAACCGGAATCAAACCTGGGACCCTTGAATCCGCAGGCCGACGCTCTATCCACTGAGCCAAACCAGTCAGGGCGGAAAATATTTTAAAAATCCCTAAGTGGCCGAAACCGGTTTGGCTCAGTGGATGATGTTTCTCTCTCATCGATGTTTCTGGCTCTCTCTCCCTTCCTCTCTGTAGAAAATCAATAAAATACATTTAAAAAAAAAATCCCTAAGTGAACTGTTGGAACCATTGGACTATCTTCCAAACTGTGTGTGTGCGTGTGTATTTTAAATATATTTTGATTTTTTTACAGAGGAAGGGAGAGGGATAGAGTCAGAAACATTGATGAACGAGAAACATTGCTCAGCTGCCTCCTGCACACCCCCCACTGGGGATGTGCCCGCAAC
Organism: Myotis davidii; assembly: GCF_000327345.1. Lineage (NCBI taxonomy): Eukaryota > Metazoa > Chordata > Mammalia > Chiroptera > Vespertilionidae > Myotis > Myotis davidii. Next base: position 1,331,068 of record NW_006285484.1, read on the forward strand.
CAGGTACATGCCCTTGACCGGAATCGAACCCGGAACCCTTCAGTCCACAGGCCGACGCTCTCCACTGAGCCAAACGGGTTAGGGCACAAATGGTAATTTTTTACATGCTTTTTAAAAAAACGTTAGCTTTGTGGTATCTTGTTTGGTAAGTGACTTTACTATTTAACGGAATCGCATTGTATCTTGTTATTAATACAGTAAGGCAGGTCGGCTTTTTTTCCCCTTTGCAAATCCAGCTAGTTTAGGAGGGGCTGGGTGCTTAGAGTCTTTGATGTGAGAAGTGCAATGATAAAGTCAAATGTATGAATCAGGACCAAATTTGCAGTATGCTCCCTAGCTCTTAAAAACTAAAAAAAAAAGGAAGCTGTTTAAAAAATATATATTTTTATTGGTTTCAGAGAGGAAGGATAGAAAAATCAATGATGAGAATCACTGATAGGCTGCCTCCTACATGCCCCCTACTGGGGATCGAACCCACAACCCAGCATGTGCCCTTGATCGGAATAAAACCTGGGATCCTTCAGTCCACAGGCTGACACTCTATCCATTCAGCCAAAATGACCCTGACCAGGGCTTAAGTTTTTATTTTTAAACATATTTTACTGATTTTTTACAGAGAGGGAGAGGGACAGAGCTAGAAACATCTGAGGGAGAAACAACCAGCTGCCTCTTGCACACCCGCTCCTGGGGATGTGCCTGCAACCAAGGTACATGCCCTTGACCGGAATCGAACCTGGGACCCTTGAGTCCCAGGCAGACGCTCTATCCACTGAGCCAAACTGATTAGGGCAGGGCTTAAGTTTTTTTTAAAATTGATTTTTATAGGGAGAGAAACATTGTGAGCAAAACATCAACCTGCTGCCTCCTGAACGCCCCCTAAGGAGACCAAGCCTACAATACTGGCACATGCTGATTGGGAACTAAACCTGCAAACTCGTGGTGCCTGGATGATGCCTAACGGAGCCACATGGGCCAGGTCAACTAGGGTTCTTAGTAAGTTACTAAGGTGACAGTGATGGATGCACTGTCCTCATCCTTTTTAAAATTCATTGTAAGTGCACTGGAAAATCTAGATGATTGGACTTGATATGACTCCTAATTACCCAGTAAAATTGGAAGAGAATGGGAGTTTGGAAGCCTTTCTGATCCAACCAAGTTTCACACACTTATGCATAGGGTTGTGTTCAAATACAAATATACTGCAATTCAAGTGTTTTAGACAGAAGCCAATTATAAGCTACTTTGAAGTTGAAAGTACTGATTCTATCTTCTAGAGCCCCCTTAAAGCCTACTGAACAACTTAAACCTTTAGGACTCAGTAGGATGAATAGGTTAACTTACACATACTAGGGAACTAATACCCAGCATAATTCTCACAGAAATGATTAACTTATTTTACATGGCACCTGTAAACACCACCCGAGGGAAATTTTTATAAAGGCAATTTAGTAGTCTAAGCAATAACGTACATTTAAACTGATACTCATGTTACATTTAAAGCCCAGTAGTTGTGCCAGTTCCTGCAAGCATCCTGTGTGACAGTAGATGCATCAGTTAATACTTTAATACCATTTACCAGTGTTTTGTCCAACAACTTAAAATCACTCATCTAGAATTTTGATTTTTATAGATTAGAAGGAACCCAAATAGTTCTCCCATACATTTATAATCAAGAAAGAATATCTTAAGACCACCAAAGTCAATGGGAAATGACTTGTCTAATGCCTGTGGTGAGCTACTGTTAAAAAAAAATGGTGACTGGCAGAAAACAAATTTTCTCTATTTCCTAATAACCCTTGAAGAAAAAAAATACTGCTTCAGGATATAGAGCTGAATGAAGATATGTCTGACAATGCAAATGTCTATCTCTAGGTCCTCTCCTACCTTAAAATAAGACATATTAGGTCCACATTCTCAGTGGGGGCGATCTCAACCCCAAATGGGACAAAAAAACCTCCCATATTCATTTAATGTATAAAGCAGGTACAATACACATACAAGCTTATCTGTAATAAAATTTATTGGGGTGCTATAAGAAAACTCTAAAAAGGCTTCCTGGAGGAGAGTGATGAGCTTTGAGAAACACTGAATTAGAAGTCAGTATCTCAGTCACATGCATTTCCTCTTACCACCATCATTATGCTGTGACAAAATATCCTTGGTGTTTTTGGTATTTGGAATTTTCATAAGAACAGCATAATAAATATCTCTAGGACAATACTCCAGAATAATTAAGATTAAGAAACTTATGATCAGCTCTAAACACATTTAATTATGGCATCTAAGAGACCCTCTGAAATGGAAACCAAGTTAGGAAAATCAACATTTATCCAATCATACAAGTACAATTTTAACATCTATATTAAGAATTACATATTTGAGGCCATAGGTTGGCACTGGCAACTGAGTTCCAAAATTACCACTTAGAATTCTAAAAGAAAATCTGCAGTCCTTTCAGAAAGCATTCCCTTTTTTTTATACTGTCACAGGTGATACCCATTTACTATAATATTGTAAGTAAACACTACGTTGTCATTATGAAAAAAAAAACTGTGATCAGACAAAGATCATAATGTAGTTCTGGGAGACTACACATTCACTATACACAGTATATAATAAAACAGGGTACACTTTGAATAGCAGTAACATGCAATAATTTGGTTGTTGAAATGTTATGTAGTTTCTGCTACATCAGAATTCTTTGTAGGTGTTTATAGTTTGGGAGCTATAAGGGTGAAAGAGCAATTATTTAATGCTTACATAGTAGAAACGCCTGAATGTATAACATACAGTTACCACTGGACATTAGCATGGAATTTATAAAAAAAATAAAGAAGATTGACCTATATAACCTAATAAGGATGGACTTTATTTTTTTTTAAAGTCTTTTAAGGACTACAAATTACAAAGCAAAAGCAAATCACTACGTAGAAACCTAGTGAATACACTTTGCCTGTGCATGAAAAGTTTATCAAAGTTATTCATTTACAATTTTACCCCATTCATAATGGTATCAATAATAATGCTCTTCTTAAGGTAACTATACATCTTCATTTCAAATTATACTACATATTATTCCCTCCAGATGAATTGTTAAACACCAAATTCTTGGCTCATAAAAATGGCACCTTTGAAAGGGGCAATTTCTATTCAGTCTCTGGTGGCATTATTCCAAGCTAATTTCTTTCAATAATCAAAACTTCCAAAATCTTCACTTTTAAGGTGAAGTCTTTCCAATCAAAAAGTGTGGTCACATTGTTTTCTGCTGACTACATATATAGATGGGTGGCAGCAAGAAAAGATGGAAATTAAAATAACTGAATTGTATAGAAAAGATTTTTGGCTCATGGCAATTAAAAAATTTAAAAAGGCAACTAGGGTATGCTAATAGCCAAATGCTTGAATCATTAATTAGTGAATATTAGGAGAATGAGGCTGGTCCTATCATTACACTCCATTCTTTACATCAAATACTCTAAGCCAATAGGAAACGAGTTATATTTAGAGTCCCAATTAGAACATGCTGGCACTTAACATTTTCAACAATTTACTGGGTTTAGTAGAGTCGTTTCATTACACTATTTCATGAGTCCTTTCCTAACATTCTAAGTGTTAAATTCATTATGTGACAAGACTTTTCTAAGGTACAGTTGTAAATGGTATGACAAGAATACCCCATATGTTCTGCTTGAAAAGACAGAAACTGAATGAAGAAGTTTCTCAATAGGAAAAAGCTCAACTTTCTTCTTCCCACCACCTCTGCCATAATAGTTTCCCCAAGACCTCACTTTCAAGCTTTTCTCCATGGCTTCACTAAGGAATGAAAATCAGAGCAAACAACTGAGCTCAAACACATCTGGAGCTGAAATTCAAGAAAATATTAACATGTGAGCAATGGTTCAAATACTCAAGATTCATGTTAATGAATTCAATTACTGCATATGAGATTTTTACAGATGAGGAGGGCTTTGGGCATACCGAATTATCACACAAATCATTGCTTTTTGAGACTTTGGATACTTTTACAGTTTAATTTGCAAACAGAATTTTTGTAACAAATTATTTTTAACCAAATCATATCTTTAAAACTGTTTATATAGAAAACCCAGGAAAAAAGTGAACTGTTCATTGTGGAAGGCCTTAAATTACATTATTACAGTAGAAAATACAGGAGGTAGAAGATAACTGAAAAGACTAATGCAACATTAGATCCAAATCTACAGCTCCTGTAGCTACTTAAAACATGGTTTTAGAAACTAAACCCAACATTTCCAGTAACCATAGAAACAGTTAAAATAAAATTTGCCATGAAAGCCCTTATATCATGCTTGATATAGGGAGGTAGGAAGATGTAAGAACCAGGACACATGAGACATGACATTTTATCTACAACTCCTGTTTGCTTTACTGAGGGTGTAGTTTCAAAATTCAGTCACCTTCTTCAGCTTCAGACTCAGATTCTAGAAAAGAGAGAAAATGGAGCAAAGCATTATATATTAGAAAGCAAAAGTTCCCTTTTATAACTGTGAAGACTTTATTAATGTCCTACTTATATGAGGGATATTAAAGAGTATTCATTTATAAATGTCAAAATTCGTATTAGACATTCTCAAAATTTTCAAATTTCCTCCTAAGAAAGTAGTACTAGGGTCATCAGAATATTTTAATGAAGTCTAATTTTCCTCAGCTGCCTTAGAGTTAATAAATCAACAAAAATCTGTACTCTAGGTACAAAACGGTATCTGAAAGAGGCAGCATGTGGAGGCGTTCTATAGCCACACTTAACCAGTTCTTAGGCTTCTGCCACAAAAGACTTACCTTCTTCAGCATTTTTGAGCCACTCCACAAACTTTTTCATTTGTTCAAGGAAGACACTTTTCCCCTTTGCAACATGTGCATCTTTGTACCACTTCAGAATGGGTTCCTCACTCAGGACTTCAGCTGTAAAGAAGAGAGCGAGCATTACATTCGGGAAGTTTTCAAACATGTCTCTAACGCAGAGTTAGAACCTACCTAAGATGCAAAAAAGACCCCATTGAAAGGAAAAACAAACAAACCTATATTCAAAACATTCTTAATTGGTATCTTCAACAAGTAATTTTTAAAGAAAAACATAAAAGACCAACTACCCAGCCAGGGCCACCTTCTTTATTAAAAAAAAAAGTTTTTTGAGAAATTTTAAATTACCTTTGTAAAAAAGCACCACTATTTTCTGGAAGGCTTTCATGAAATGAATGTTATCATAGCAATACTCCTGAATCTTCAGTAACAGAGTCAGCTCAGACTGACCTTGAGTAGTAAAGGCAGCAAGGAGAGGGCTGTATTGCTTTTGAAGGGAAGGGAGAAAAGATTTAGTTATTCATTCTGCTAACTATCCATTATAAAATCCCTAAAATACAGAACATAACTATCTTTTACAATCACTGTGAATTAATTATATTCTACTTAGTGGAAATTAAAAAAAAATAGTAAAGCTTAAGCATTTATGTCAAATAAACAATACTGCACCAGGGATTCCAGATGACTGTCAATACAATGTTTAATATTTTAAAGGAAAAAGAAGAAAACTTCCAAAGTTCCATAAAAACCAAACACCAAATTGCAGGCATAAGCTACTTTTAAATACTCGTTTTTAACCTGTGAAACAAACAAAACCCAAGCTAGGCTTTAAAAAAAGTTACATCAATAATATTTGTCTATTTACTGGTTGAATTATCCCCATGAACTAGATGTGATAAACACTCTTAGAAAAATACAGTAACAGTTCATTTTTCCAAATTTAAAAGCAGAATGTTCTAATACCTTCAAGTGCTTGATGGCTTGCTCTGCTACAAGCTCCTCTTTTTTGTTCCATTCCACGGTGCTCATTACACTGGACCAGATTAATCCAATGACAACCGGTTCTGGGATGTTGTTTTTTTTCATCTCCTCCTTGACATACAAAATTATCTGCAAAAGAATCCAAATTTAGTTAACATAAATGATATGTATGTACATACTCCATACATACTCCCCGAGTATTATAATTTCTGGGCCCAAGAAGGCACTAAATATAAAAAAGACAGGCAAAGCCCCAGCATAATATTCTATAGCTATTAACTAAAGTCCACTCTAGTGAAATACTTTAGCCAGATAAAGACAGTTTAAACAAAAAATATCTTACATCCTTAAATGGATCACCACGGGACATCTGTTCTTGAAGCTCTTTCTGGAGTTCTTTACGAGCTCCTATGGTCTGCTGATTCCGAACATATTCTGAAAGCTCTTTTAAGCCTGCCTCAGTGAAATACTTTGTGAAGTGTTCAACGCTTTGTTTATTGGCAGGAAAAAGTTCCTGAAAGGAGAAGTTAATCTAGTTAGATTATCTTTAAATCAGGTTAAGAAAAACTCTTAACAGATTACAAATGACAAGTTCCTTATTACCCTTTCCTGGCAAGAATGGCATAAGAGAAGGAAAGAAGATACCCCAGCTGGTGTGGGGCTCAGTGGTTCAGCATCAACCTACGAACCAGGAGATCACGGTTTGATTCCTGATCTGGGCACATGTCCTGGTTGTGAACCTGATCCCCAGTAGGAGGCATGCAGAAGGCACCCGATCAATGATTCTCATCATGGATGCTTGTTTCTCTCTCGCTCTCCTTTCCTCTTAATATCAATAAAGAAGCTACAAACCATCAGTCTGTTATCCATGCTGACTCTCCGAAGACTTGAAGCTACTGCATTGATGTCTTTTTCATTTATCCATGATTTAAAGAGCTTTACAGCAAAAGCTGCTGAAACCCCTGTAGAAAAGAGCACACTTAGCAGAACCGCCTTTCTGGATTCAACCTCCCCATTTCCTCCCTCCATAGTTAAGCCACACAGGACTACTCCCTTTATTTCCACTTACTCCTGAACATCCCTCTGCTACTGCTTACCATTTAACTCCAATTTCTCTAGTCTACCATTTGCTGATTATATATTCTTACTCAAGTGAAACTGTTTTCTAATGTGTAAAATGAGAGTAAACAGTTCTTACAATTGACAGGGTTGTTGTGAAAATTAAAATAAGGCATGTTAAATACAGAGTACTCTGGCCAATGTGGCTCAGTTGGTTGTAGCATCATCCCATACACGAAAAGGTCGTGGGTCTGATTCCCCATCAGAGCACATATGAAAGGCAAACGACAAATGTTTCTTTCTCTCCCCCTCTCCCTAAAATCTTCCTTGGGTGAAGATTAAATAATAAAAAAATAAAAAATAGTATTTGTAAAGAAAAGTTGTTACTATAAAAAATAATTTACCTATGGAGATCAATATATGAGACTTATTTTCCTTTTCAGCTTGACATTTCTCCCAATAGCATTTTCACTATTAAAGATGATCCCAAGTCTCCCAATTGGAATTAATTTCCTTATGGGTTACCATGGAATTAAAATCCTTTTACTTTATAATCACATTGCATCTGAACCCTAGATATTTGCCGTATACCTAAATTAAGCCATTAACCCTCGATGCCAAAAGTATATAATAAATGTCTAATGAATCTGAATCAACCTATTAAATTTAAGGACAGTTAAAAAGACTATACAAGTCAAATCTAAATAAACTCTAAGTTTTATATCAGTCCATCTTTCATGCTCTTATCTACCCTACCCTCAGCCAACTAAAAACTAACCTTTACTAAAGGTTAATTACCTTCTTTAACCAAATTCTCATTATAAAGGCTATTAAGAATGGGTACATTAAGTGTTCCATTAGCCAGAAGAACACCAGTCAACATAGCCAGCTTGTTCCTCTCCGACTCCGAAAAACCCTTTAAGAACAGCAGCAGCTGTAACAATAAATAGTTATAAGTTAAAAGAGCAACTATTTAAAGAGAAGCAGTAAAACATACTATACTGGTTACAAGTATGGGCTCTGGAGTACCGTCCACGTGTTATAATACACACTAGAGGCCCGGAGCACCAGATTCGTGGTGTGTGTGTGTGTGTGTGTGTGTCCCTCAGCTTGACCTGTGCCTTCTTGCAGTCCGGGACCCCTAGGGGATGTCCGCAAGCCAGCAGTCACATATCCCTCTTGCAACCCGGGACCCCTTGCTACTTTACCGCCCGCTACCACTGCTACACTTGCCAGCCCAGCTTCTGGCTGAGCAGTGTTCCCTCTGTGCAAGCGCACTGACCACCAGAGGGCAGCTCCTGCATTGAGCACCTGCCCCCTGGTGGTCAGTGTGTGTCATAGCTACTGGTTGTTCCACCGTTCGGTGGATTTGCATATTATGCTTTTATTATATAGAATTATATAGGATTAGCTGAGTGATTGTAGGCAAGTTAACTTCTGTTGCCTCAGTTTCTTCATATGTAAAATGTGGATTAAACGTGTTCATAGGGTTTTTGCAAATATTAAATGAGTTTAATTAGAATAGTGTCAGATACTTGGTAAAGGTTACCAAAAACATTATTACCATATATTCTGTGCACCTAAAAATTAGCAAGTAAGCTAAATTTCCCTTTTTCAATGTATTTAGTTCTAATCCTCTATTGTCTATCTTTTGAACAAACTCTACTTTGATTTTTAGTCTTCTGCCACTTATTTGGACACAGAGCTAAGGAACAGTGTATAGCAAGTTAAACTAAATGATTTACCCCCAAACTACATTTCAGAAACAATCTACCTAAATATCTAAAATTACCTCAAATCTAAACAGTAAGGAGGTTCCAAAAAAAATTAAATACAGGACTATCATATGATCCAGCAATCCACTTCTGGTATTTATCTTAAGAAACCCAAAACAATAATTCAAAAAGATATATGCATTCCTATGTTCACTGCAGCATTATTTATTTATAGTAGCCAAGGTATGGAACCAACCCAAATGCCCATCAACAGACAAGTGGATAAAAAAAGCTGTGGATAGAGCGTCGGCCCATGGTCAGGTTCGATTCTGGTCAAGGGCATGTACCTCAGTACAGGCTCCATCCCTGGTCCCAGTCAGGGCGCATATGGGAGGCAACCAATTGATGTGTCTTTCTCACATCGATATTCCTCTCTGTCTCTCCCTCCTACCTTCCGCTCTCCCTCTAAAAAAAAAAAAAGAATGGAAAAATGTCCTCGAGTGAGGATTAACAACAAAAAACTGGTACATATATACTTGACCATGAAAAAGAACAAAACCTTAATATAGATGGATCTAGGATATTATGCTAAATAAAATAAGTCAGACAGAGAAAGGCAAATGGCATATGATTTCACTTATATGGGGAAATCTAAAAAAAAAAATGAACAAACAAAACAGAAATAAATTCAAAGAGAACTGATAGTCACCAGATGGAATGGGGACTGGTGGAAAAGGGGAAGTAATTAACAAGTACAAATGACAGTTACATTTACAATGATCTGAAACCTGTGGCTGAATTAGGACTTAACATTCCCCTTTTTGACCTCAACCTTCTCTTTCCCACAAAACATACTGCTCTTCATACCTTTTTCACTTCATCTTCAAAACCTTTCTCCAGGTATTTGTAGCGCCTGATTAACTTGTTAAAAACCTATTAAGAATAGTAAAGGAATAAATTAAGTTCAATGATAAATTCATATATACAGATGCCAGGTTCCCAAAAAGATCTAGGTCAGGGCACCTGAGATCTCAGTGATATTATCTCTAGAACAGCAAAGAAGTGAAGCGTCCACTAGATATGTTTATAAGCTGTTTAAACCTGCTTGGGAAGAGCCTGTCAACTCCCAAACACTGCAATGTTCCAATGCAATGCTGTTAACACTTTAACAGCAACCCACAATAAATCTTTATTGCCAAACATTAAAGCAAAGACTAACTGTTGCTCATATATGTCATTTACCTATTTGTAGGATATACTAAATAGTTCTACTTTCCTAATGACACAGAAAACAAAATCGGTTAAATAGACTTGAATTCTTGGCTTATAGTAATGCAAGCAAAAGTAACTATGTATGAAACATTCAAATGAGATTTTGATTGTTAGGCTAATCTGCCTGTAACTCATTCACTTTTTAAAAACTCATACACAGGCCAAAGCCGGTTTGGCTCAGTGGATAGAGCGTCAGCCTGCGGACTGAAAGGTCCCAGGTTCGATTCCGGTCAAGGGCATGTACCTTGGTTGTGGGCACATCCCCAGTAGGAGATGTGCAGGAGGCAGCTGATCGATGTTTCTCTCTCATCAATGTTTCTAACCCTCTATCTCTCTCCCTTCCTCTCTGGAAAAACTCAATAAAATATATTAAAAAAAAAACCAAAAAACTCATACACAGAATAACACAATGATAGAAATCATGACAGGGAACTGATTTCCCTTTTCATTTTCACATTTTTCTTTAAAAAAAATGGATTCATTTCAGAGGGACAAACAGGAAAAGAAGGGCTAATTCAATCTTTTCCTACTTTGTTTGCCTCAACACATTTTGAAGTTTCTAATTCAGCATATTTCACAAGAAAATTCACTTTAAACCTTCAATTCAAATTCCTTCAATCTTCTACTGCAACCTCCTAAGTTTTATTCACCTGAGCAAATGCTTGCATGGTCTCTAGGTCTTCTTGTGCTGCAAACACACAGACATCTGTACGCATCATGTCATCTGCCAGTGTACCACCTGGGGCTAAGGAACAAAAAATTTGCAGTGACCTTCATTTAAAATGAGTACCATTTCAATTTTACTTTTTGTGAGGATTCTCATCTCTATATATAAAAGGCTAAGTGACCGGCCATACATCTGTCCTACCAGCCGGTACATATGATGCGCACTGGCAATTTAAAAATAAACGTTGACCTGAGCATGCACGATATGTATAAAGCTCTCAGAATGGATATTATTAAAATCCCCCATGAAATGATTTGTAACAATCATCACTGAAGCTACCTTTGGAAATAGTATATCTATAGATTATATCTAAACATGCGATTCTTTGTCCTAAAAATGAGCACGTTCATAAATGAGGAAATTTTGGATATACTCGATGGAGATTTTCACACCTATTTGAGTGATGATTCCATTGATTCAGTGGATGATGCCAAAAATGAAAATTTTCCCATCGAATTTCTTTAATAGTACTCTTTCGGGAATGTCATGTCATAAAATTAAAATCACCAAGTAGGTGCAATCATCATGCTACTGAGAAATCTTAATAGCAAATGGGGTCTTTGTAATGGTACTAGATTTATTATCAAAAGATTGAGACCTAACATAATTGAAGCTGAAATATTAACAGGATCTGGGGAAGGAGAGGTTGTTCTGATTCCAAGAATTGATTTGTCCCCATCTGACACTGGTCTCCCATTTAAATTAATTCAACAACAATTTCCTGTGATGCCACAATGACTAATAATAAATCACAAGGACAAAC
>NW_006285484.1:1342554-1345376 GCF_000327345.1 Myotis davidii
GGGCACCTTTCAGTCCGCAGGCCCCGACACTCTATCCACTGAGCCAAACTGGTTACGACCTAAATCAATTTTAATTGGAGAAGATTAATAAAGCTATTTAAATCAATATTTAGAGGAAAAGTAGCACTGTGAAACAGGGACAGTGGCATTAAGTACCTTCAGTTTATTTGTGTGTGTGTGTCTTTGTCAATCCTCACCTGAGGATGCGGGAAGGTAGCAACCCAGGTACGGCATGCCCTTGACCAGAATTGAACCTGGGACCCTTTAGTCCACAGGCCGATGCTCTATCCACTGAGCCAAACCAGTTAGGGCTCATCGATGTTTCTAACTCCCTATACTTCTCCCTTCCTCTCTGTAAAAAAATCAATGAGATATATTTTTTTAAAGAAATATTTCTTCTAAGTAATTTCCTTTCAGTGTGCACAAAACTGTGCACTGGGCCACTAGTTATAAAATAAAATAAAGTTCTAACACGATTTAAAAGCAAGTCAACTTCTCAGCAGTAAATGGCTAAGTTGGTTCAATATGTGTGAATAAAGTGAAGCAGTTTACATAAATAGCCCACTTTAGGAACTCAATGAAACCCGCTGCATTAATCCATAGAGTCAAATCTGTCACTCTAAGTGGAGACGTTCAAAGGGATTTAGATATGTAATTTTACATAAATTGACAAGTTAGAAACTTTATTTTTCAGATACATTTCTAAGTATTTATGGATAAAATGATGTCTGTATACTTAAAAATATGGGGGAGGAGGGATGAAATTGGCATAAACAGAGTAAGACTGTTAATAATTACTGAATTAGAAGTTCATACTATTCTCTCTAGGATATGTTTGAAAATTTTCTTGGTACATGTTTTAAAAATAATTCTATAAACAGGCTTCTTGATAGCAATATTATGAATGGTAAATAGATGTATTTCATATTTCTTACTACAAGCTGGTAATATAATGAAAGAAATAGGCACAAGAATATATTAATGTTAAGTTTCTGTTCCACCAATGAGCAATTGTTTGACTGCATATAAGTCACTGAAGCCTTTCTAAGCATCCATTCTGCATGTATACAAATGGAGTTCTGATTCCGTCAGCTTGGCCCTGAGGGTCAATACAATTATTACCATGAAAACATTCTGAAATACATTAAAGAGCTATGAAATAAAATTACCATCATCATTTGAAGATATGTAATTAAGTAGCACAATCTGTTAAGGTACCCTGAGCTGCTGAGGGGGGATGTAGAAGTTAAAGCAGCACTGTGCAACAAAAATATGTGAGCCACATAATGTAATTTCACACCTTCTACTAGCTATATTAAAAAGGGTGAAATTAATTTTAATACACTTTAACCCAGCATGTCAAAATAGTTTTGAACATTCCAATATTCAAATTATTGTTGAAATCTAAGCCTTTAAAATCCAGTCTATTTTACACTTTTAGCACATCTCACTTTGGACAAGCCACATATACTTTGTAGCTAATATACTGAAGCATACAGGACTAGAGGCTTTTAAATATAGAAGTATTTCATAAGCTAGAACAAGAGGGAAGGGTTTTCCAACCTGTTCAAGCACATATGGGGGAGGGAGGAGAGAATCACTGATTGGGGAGTCTTGTAGGGGTTTGGATTATCAGAAAAGTTATCCCCAAATGTTATAATTCTGTAACACACTTTTAATATAAAGCTAGATAGAGCAAGGCAATCTGCTAACTTGCTATGGTCTGGGAGTTAAAAGTGGAAAAATCCTAAGGGGGTTAAAAAAACCAAAGCCAACCCAATTTCATGGGCCTGTCAAACAGTTTATATTCTGGATTCTAACAAACTTCTCCATACAGCACATTTCCCACAAAACCCAGACTCTTACCCAGCATTCCCCCGGCCACCAGAATGTCGAAGAGTGTTTCTGCATATCGGCGGTAATCAAGTTTTGCTCCAGAAGCATCAAGAAACTTGGCTACTGCTTCCAAATCAGTACCAGTTTCACTTAAGCCTTGAATAATACAGTCTTGAAACTGAGTAGGGTCAAACCTCTCTTTTTCATCTAAGGAGAAAGAAAACCCCATTTAGCTTTAAAAGGCTTATCAAAATGCCATGAAATCACCACCTTAGGAAGTTATAACCACTGAATAAGTTAATCACATTCATCACTATGTCATTTATTTCAACAACTGGAAAAAAACTAACGTAAGCTGGATTACCCAAGACCTGGAACGCTGGCAAATAAACAGACTGAACACACACCCCGTGCAAGTTTCCCCTCTGTTAGTCCAAGGCAGGTGCCTAAGCACAGAATTGTGTAGCTTTTCTTCCACTATTTTTCACATGAGTTGCAGTTAAGTAAGCTAAATAAGGTAGTGTGTTTCTACTACCAGGGAACAACTTCTGAGATGTTCTTCCATTGCCCCTGGGCCTTTTGAAATTTAGGGCATCCTCTAAAAATTTCCTGAGTGAAGTTTTGTCCAAACATTGGAGCTGTTAATTCTTTTTTTAAAATGCCCACAATACTTTGTATGCTTTTAAAAAACTCATTCCTTTGGTACTTAAGATCCAATGTATGGGGAGAACCAAGATGGCGGCATAGGTTAACGCCGGAGTTTGCCGCCTCGAACAACCATTTCAAAAGTGAAACTAAAAGACGGAAGGAACGGTGGCTGAGTGGAAGTCCTACAACTAGGAGGAAAGAGTAACGCATTCGGACACTCAGAGGAGGCGCAGTGCTGAAGGCAAATTCTGAGGTGCGGAGCGCGCGGAGCGGGCGGCGGCGGAGGGCGCGGTTGGCGTTTTCAATCGGGAGGGAGTCGCGGACTCTGCGCTCCAGAT
>NW_006285484.1:1346618-1348697 GCF_000327345.1 Myotis davidii
AAAATAATATTGTTCAATAGCAGCCTAAGGGTATATCTTAAATAGAGTTGCACGTCCCTATGAATAGTTGGGGTTATAGACACAACAACAAAATTGCAAGTTATATTGCAATCCTAGCCACAAAAAAAAAAAAAAAAAAAAAGAAAAAAAAAAGATCCAATGTATGACAGAAACTACACTAGCTCCTTTGCTTCATCTTTACAACAAGGAAGGAAGATCTTTTTTGATCCAACTATTCAGAAGGACAACTGAAGCCCAGAGAAATTAAAGACCAGTAGCTAAGAGCAAGGACTCTTGAGTCAAACTGCCTGATACAAACCCTGACCATCATTTAACTGTCTGAGCAACTAGTCTCATTCTTTATGTGTAAATTTTCCTATTGTAAAAAGTAATTAAGAGTAGTGCCTATCTCAGAAAGTTGTTGTGAATACTAAATTATATTAAGATACAAAGTCACCAGAACAATGCCCTGGGTACATACCTAGCTTTCACTGAATTGTTATCACACACTCCATGATAGGGTCTGATTCCTCTGTCTAGGTTAGAAGCTACCTTAACTTTCACACAGCATGAGGGTGACCAACTCCTTGTCTGCCCAAGACCCAACCGTTAAGAATTAGGAGAGCACCAGGGCTCTCAATCTGGGGGCGGGAAGTGACATCTCTTCCTGTACCAATAAAATTATTTATATAAAGGCGAATGCCAGGAATCCACTCACTCTTCCCTATTATTGCTAAGTTGCTCTGGTTTCCAACTTCCGTTCCACCTCTTGAGAAAATCTACTGACTTAAATGTAAATGAATTGGCAAAGACTAGAATCAAATCACTTTTTGATCTCCCCAATACAAGGGGACAAACCATAACTACAGACTTACAAAACATTCAGAATATGTATCTCAAAGTGTCTCTATTCAGAGTAGAAAAACAATTATTAACCAGTAGTTGACCTAGTTCTCCCTTTTCTCAAAATGTACTATAAAATAAGGTTGACATGTGCTTTTGGGCAATAATGAAAAGTTTGGGGGGAAATACTAAGCCCAGTATAAAATATACCTATCACATCTCATTTAACTTTGCATCAGCAGTATATAACAATGCTTTGCTACAAAATTCAATATTCATCTGCGTGCCCACTAATATAAAGTAGTTTGTATAATTTTAGTACTTTTCTTAGTAAGTCTGTGAGAAATATTTAATTTCAAAAAAAATTTACAATGTTAAAAAAAATTACAATGTTAATAACTGTTCCATAATTAACTTCCATGGGCCAAGTCTGATTTTGGCTCTCACCAATCTTCACAACCTTTGGGTGAAATTAGTGATCACAGCAGGAGCTCTCTTTTTATAAATGAACCTTTTCCCTCAAACAAAAAGGTGCTTAAATGAAATTTACCATTAAAAATGCAGCCCATACTTTTCTAAACAAACAAACAACTACTTAGAAACATGAAGAGTATCTGAAATAGTCTAGAAATTCACGTTCCTTTCTGTATTTTCTCTTATGGTTTTGGTACTGAGCCAACTGTCACCCAGAGGAACCAAGGTAAAGAAGTTATTCTGGAGGCCTGAAGAAAGATACTTCTAAAAAACACAAATTATTTACCTCTTTTTCTGGTTTTAAAACGCTGGCCTGATAGCGTTGGCTTTTGCTGCTTTTGATTATTCATAAAAGACACCCTAGGAGAAGAAAAATAAGGCCGTAAAAAATCAGTGCCATAACACCCATTTTAAAAACAAAGCACCAATCCGAGGTCTAGTCTCAAGTAAAACAAATGGTGCCCCCACTTTCGGTCTTGACAACATACCTGGTCAATAATTACCTTCGCTTTAAGGAACTACAGCCTCAAAACGTGCCCTTCTCCCGCAAGAAGCCCTCGAAGGCTGGAGCGAGCACTTCCAGGAGACGACAGCGCGGTGATTGGTGGCAAGTCACCCCCAGACACAACGCTCTGGTGTCGCCCTCGCTCCTCTAAACCCGCCGACACCGCCCGCTACTAACTAACAGGTGCCCAACTGGTCCGTCAACGCGCAGGACCCGGTCAAGGGGCGACTCCCCGCGGGGAACCTGCCCTCTCGCCG
>NW_006285484.1:1349093-1350257 GCF_000327345.1 Myotis davidii
TCGACCCCGGGGCGGGAGGGCGCCGCGCCTCACCGAATTTAAGGCGAAGAGAAAAGGGCCAGAAACTCCAGAGGTGGCGACAACTGCAGCGGTCCGGCGGTCTCTCCTCAGCGACCGAAACTAACGCGAGGAGGAGGAGGAGGCAGCAGCGCCGCCCCCGCCCATCGCTCTCCTGTCGCGAGATTTCGTCGCGCGCCTCGCCCCGCCCCTCGCTTGCGTGGAGCCCCGGCCTTTTCCACATCCGGGAGCTCGGGATGGGAGCCGAGGAGAGGGGAGAGTGGAGGGTTTCCAAGCCATTTTTTAACTTTGCCCTGAGTTCCGGGTTTCCCGGACACTCACCCTGGACTAGCCTGCCCTTCTCCCACCGCGTCGCTCTCCGGCCTCTTAGCCGGAGGAATAAAAGGTCCCCCATCCCCCCGACAGGCTCGAGGAAGTTGGGCTCCGGCGCCCGCGTCCCTTCCTCCAAGACCCGCTCCTCTAACCGGAAGTCGAAGCGGGAGGGCGGGCCAGGGTGGGGGTCGGGGCTTTGAACGGGTGGGCGCTGAGGTTGGTTAGAGGGACCCGCCCGCCCTGGCTTCCGCTGGGGCTGTTTGGGTCGCGCTTGGCAGAGGTCTCTGCGTTTCCTCCCGGGAGCGGTCGGGGTGGGGACTGGGAGGGAGAGCATCCACCGCCGGAGGACGTTAAAAAGCACAGATTGAAGACAACCAGAACTTGGCTGGAGTTCCTGGCTAGGCTACTGATCAACTGAAAAAAAAAAAAAAAAAGCATGTAAACTTAAAAAAAAAAAAAAAAACACAGGTTGTCGGCCTCCCGGAGGATACCTGGCGTGGGACTCCAGAACGTGCCTGTCCAGCAAGTTCCCGGGGCTGCTGACCTGGGGCCACACTTCTGAGAGGCCGTGATGGCGAACCTTTTGAAAAACCCTAACTTAACTCTGGTGCCGTGTCACATACAGAAATTTTTTGATATTTGCAACCAGAGTAAAAGACATTTTTGATATTTATATATTTAAATGCCATTTAACAAAGAAAAATCGACCAAAAAAATGAGTGCGTGTCACCTCTAACACGTGTGTCATAGGTTCGCCATCGCTGGATTAGAGGGTGTGTGGTCAGAGCGGGGCCTGGAGACGGTGCGTGTGAGCAGCAGTGCAGGCGTCATAAC
>NW_006285484.1:1350296-1353930 GCF_000327345.1 Myotis davidii
CAGGAATGTGCGGCGCCTCCAGGGCCTCGCCTCACCTTTCCATTCCGTTGGTACCTTAGTTGTTTGCCTCGCCATTGCTTCCTTACTCTCCTATCAGAGAAACCCCCAAAGCAGGGTTTGTCCCTGAAATCACCTTCTCTGGATCTTGCTTCTCTTCATCAATCATTTTGGCAAATTGGTCTAACTTGGCTTCCTTAACTCAGTACCCTCTGCTCCCCCTGCCCCTCCCAACGTCAGGGAACGTTTCTGAGTTCTTTCCTGAAGTTATTGCCAAACGCAGACATTCCTTCAGTGCTCCCCTTTGGGCCTCCTTGGAGCATCTAAGGCGTTGTTACCCATGGCTTAAAATGTCACTCCACTGTCCTTGTTACCTCCCCCAGTACTTTGCATTTGCTGGGCTCCTCTTTTCTGTATGCACGCCTTTTATTTTGTGTCATGCTTTCTTACATGTGCAATGGACTGTGGACGAAAGGGGCCACACGCTGACCTGACAAGCTCAGCAGAGACCTGCATGGCAGTCTGGCAAACTCAGAGACCTAAAGTAACCACAAAGGATGGTCTGAAATTAAACTTTAAAAGCCGTTACGGTGGGCAGTTATGTCCTAGGCTGGTATCTTCACTGACAAGGTCAACCTTTACCTTAACCGAGCCTATCTGTCTTTTTACATCTATGATAACACACCCTTGAAATGTCTGGGTAACTTGTAACTTCCCTTTTTCTGGAGCCTCTGGGGCACCACCAAATGTGCTGGGCGCCAGGACAGATACTACAAATTCCTTCATTATGTTAATTGATCCTGCACCCACCTAAGTATGTGTTCATTGTTTTACTTTTTATCCGATCCCAGGGGTTTCCCCTGCTTTGCTTTATTCCTCCTCCTTAATCTGCCACCAGTGGATTTCATGTAACCACCTACGTCCCTCCTTTGATTGCAATGTATAAATACAAATGTAACCCGCCATTCTCCGGAGCATTATCTCAATTCCTTGAGGTTCTGCTTCCAGGTATATGTTTACGTTAACAGGACATAAAAAATGCCCAAACCTTCAGAGAATTTTTATAAGGGTTGATGTGAGCCAAACTGATGCCATATGTTGGGAAGCAAGATCTCAAATGCTCCAGAGAATGACAGCTGTTTTTTTTTTTTAACCTAACATGTTATCTTTTTCTTTGCATTTCATTATCTTATTATTTTTACCTTTATTGTTGAAAGTATTACATATGTCCCCCCTTTTCCCCCATTGACCCTTTCTAGCCTGACCCTGCCGCCCCAGGCCTTCACCACCCTATTGTCTATGTCCATGGTTGTGCATATAAGCATGTAAGTTTTTTGGTAATTCTCTCCCCTCCCTCTCCCCACCCCCTTTCTCTGACAGTTTTAAAGTTTCTTTTATACATTTGGAATTAAGGCGGGAATGACAGGAAGATGACATGAGAGTAGGAAAAAGAAAGGTGGGGATTGGATTACAGGAAAGTTAACAAAATTATGTGCTTTCTTGAGGATGGTTACTCCTTGAGGGGCTTGGAAAGAGGATTACTTCTGGCATTTCAAGGTGTGTTAACCTAGGTGCACAAGAGCAATGAGTAGGGCTGCCTTAACCTTTTACTAAAGAAGTTATAGGCTTGGGCCATACTACCCAGCACACCTGGCAGTCTCATACATTTCCAGGTATTTAGTTTAATCTCCATTTAAAAGAGTTCCAAATTCAACTATCGAATTATTAAATATTTACTGAGTCCAGACTCTGTGCCCTTCCAGGCTGAGTAAACAGCAGCGTGAAGGGCCTGACCTGTTAGACCAAAGGGGGCTAGTGTGACAGATGAGACAGATGGGAGATGAGATGGATGTGAGAAGCAGAGGGAAGTGGCAAGAGTCAGTTCTCTATGTCTAGCGTTTTCCCCAAACTCCCAATCCACCTTATCTGGTATCTCCTCTGAACACCAAACTAAAAACTCTTAGTACTATTGATTACTCTTCTCCCCAAACTGTATTTGTCACTTCCGCAGTCTGTTAAAGATACAATGTTTCACTAATGAAGATATTAGCTATTTTTATATAGCAGGCACATTTGTCATGCATTCTTCCAAGCACTTAATATATTAACTAGAAGCCCAGTGCGTGGATTCGTGAACATTGAAAGGAAATTAATTAGAAGGTGGCCGTTGGGGTGGGACTGGGCCAGACGGGTGAGACACGCCCTGGAGCCAACCTCCTGCTCCCTGCCCAGCCGCACCTGGGGTGGTGCTGGGGCTGGAAGGGCATCTGCAGAGTGAGTGGGTCGGTCCACTCCAATCTTTATTATTTCCTTCCTGAAAAGATTGCCATAGACCCCTGTTTTTACCTAAAGTTTAGTAGTTTTTCATAAACACTTCTCTATTTGTTGGCTTTTGCTTGATATTTGGAGTCCTGAAATAGTAGTTTGGGACACTTGCCCAGTTTTATAGTATTTTTGGAGACAGATTTGCTGACCTCTTCACTTTGCCATTGCTGCAAGTTCCCCATGTAACTTTTGGATGTAAAATTTCAACCTATTTATTTATTTTTAAAACATATATATTTATTAATTTCAGAGAGGAAGGGAGAGAGATTGAAACATCAATGATGAGAGAGAATCACTGATCAGCTGCCTCCTGCAGGCCCCACACTGGGGGATCAAGGCCGCAACTCAGGCATGTGCCCTGACCAGGAATTGAATCGTGACTTCCGTTTCCTAGATCGATGCTCAACCACTGAGTCACGCCAGCCCGGCAAATTTCAACCTATTTAGATGAAAGCTGCTAGGTGCTGCATGTGAACTTGTTACTATTTTTAACTTTGGTGGTGGAAATAGATAAATGTTTCCTTTTCAAGGGCAAGTAGCAATAGGTCTTTCTTCCAGCAACTAGGAAGATGCCAAGGGTCTGTTTTGAAAAGCACAGTGCTTCCCTTGGAAAATGATCTGGGAAAAGTATTTATGTTACGATGTTTTGGATTAATGATTGTAGAACACCTTATGAACCTGGCTTAAAAATATATATATATATACACACACACACACACACTCATACACACATGTGCATGTTAGCATAAGTAGCTAGCTAGTTAAGAAGGGAGCCAATGGAATTGGACATTAAACCTGATTCACTGGGAAGCCACGCATTCACAGGCTTTCCAGGGGACAGTGCTCTCCACCCAGTGGACTTCATTCTGGAAGTGGGCAGGAAGAATCAGCTCCAGTCATTAGCTGTGATTACCAAGGGAGGAATAGAAACAGCAGTGGCAGTTCCTTTGCTGGGTGCATGTGGCAACTTAAAGGGGTGGAGTCTAGCCTGGGAAACCTGGGGGAAAGATTGGAGGGGACGGGGAGGCTGCAGCACAAGCCCACAGGAGATAGGAGAGAGATTGGTTGGTTTGAAAGAAAGCCTGCTCTCTCCTAAGTCCAAAGTCGTACAACCAAATTGTAACAAAGAGCTGTCTTGGTAGCACGCTTTTGTTTGCGCATTCACTCGTGTGCTCTCTCTGTAGTAGCTGTGTGAGCCAAAGTGTTCCAACCCACTGAGCAACCCGGCCAAGGCTTCACTTACCTTTTTAAAACATCTTTAAAAAAAGAAATAAATCTTTTTAAAATATGATTTTTATTTATTTTAGAGAGA
>NW_006285484.1:1353997-1358631 GCF_000327345.1 Myotis davidii
CCATAAACTGGAGCTATGTGCCCTGACCGGGAATAAATCCAGTGAACTTTTGGTTCATGGGATGATGCTCAACCAACTGAGCCACCGTGGCCAGGGATAAACCATCTTTTTACTTTAACTTATTTTACCCCGGCTGCTCCCACTAAGTTCCCCAACTCTTCTGCTCATGTGTTCAGAAATCGTTCGTAAATTTTGTCCTGCCCATGACCCTCTGCTCCTGTCTCCTTTCTCCTTGTGCTCCTGTCCCACTTTCTCCCTTGGACTTCTGTGTCCTAGTGGAGCCTCCAAAGTCAGCGGATGGGCCTGTGAACAGCTGTGTCCCAGTCCCTTCAATCACATGGGCTCAGTGCCTCCCTTGACCTTCAACCTCCTCCAGGCTGTCAGGCATGACTAATGTTTACCTTCTCTCACCAACCACCAAACGCTCTCAGCTCGGCCTATCCTTCATTCGCTTCATGGAGTCACTGTAGTGGAAGGCTTGGTGAGCCTGATCATATCAATTCTGGTTGATAGAATGTCAGTTTACCCCCTGACTTTCTGGGTATAATTACGGAATAATTCATTTGCTGGTTTCTCCTTCTCTGAAGGCCTCTAAAACCGAGGAATAAAATTTGGTGGACCCTGCATGTTTCCAACTTCAACATAGGGGTGATTACAATTTAGGATTTTTTTTTGCTCTGTGTTACCCACTTCAATATATGGGAAATGGAGCAATGAAGTTTTCCTGAAACTCTGATACCAGATCAGGTGTTTTTTTATAAACAGATTTAAGAAGTAAAAAGGTTTTATGATACTACATTAAAAACGATTTTTACAATGCTTTTGCCCTCCAAATTCCAAAAGAATATCAACCAGTTGAATAACTCATCTACAATGAGGAAAATACAACTGCTTTGCTGTCAAATGCACATACACGGACCCATAGCTAATCCACAGTAAAAACAAAATAAAATCAAACCTTGTAGAACTCTGTGGTGTCCCTACCTGTGGCCACTGAATCAAACACATCCCTGGGGAAAGTAATCACATGCTTATCTACTGCGAAGTGTCTTTCATTCTAGGATTGTAGCCTGCATTACAGTCCAATGATACTGGATAAACACAAAGGAAAGATTTGCTTTTACAGCAATATTGACGTGATGCTGTCAGAAACAACTTAGCATTAAAATTGATTGCTGTTTGTGACTATCCCAGTGGTTGTCTGGTGGCCTCTAGGCCAGAAAGTCTAAATTAATGATTAGTAAATAATGATTCATTTTGTCAAGGTAATCAGACTTGAATAATGTTTCTAAGTTTTGTGTCATTTTTTCTTCTTCACATCACTATAAGAATATCAGTGTGGAGTCCAGTTAGGATTAACAAGCCATCTTTTCACTTGTAGAAAACTGAAGCACCTGAAAAAAAAAAAAAAGAATAATTATAAAAGTGTGTAAATCCCTCGACTTGGTGTGAGAGAAGAACAATAAATAGTTGAAAAATTGAACTGGTAAGCTTTATGGCTATGAATAAATACATTGAGGTAGTTATTTATTCTCCCTTGGCCCCCACATCTTCATTTATAAAATAAGAAGCTAGATGAGCCCTGGCCGGGTAGCTTAGTTGGTTGGAGCATGGTCCCGATGCACCACGGTTGCAGGTTCTATCCCCAGTCAGGGCATATACAAATATCAACCAA
Source organism: Myotis davidii (assembly GCF_000327345.1). Classification (NCBI taxonomy): domain Eukaryota; kingdom Metazoa; phylum Chordata; class Mammalia; order Chiroptera; family Vespertilionidae; genus Myotis; species Myotis davidii. The sequence continues at coordinate 1,355,673 of NW_006285484.1, forward strand.
CAAATGCATAAATAAATGGAACAACAAATCAATGTTTTTTTCTCTCTCTCCCTCTCTTTTCCTCTCTCTGAAATCAACAAAAACATTTTAAACAAATAAAAAAAAGAAACTGGACTTACACACTTGTGTCATCATAAATTTCCATAGAACACAAAGGACTGGATCAGTTTTTCTGAGTAATTATCTTTCAGCTTACTGATCTTACCTTTCAGAAAAGTGACAGCAGTGCTATGCTATGGGGATAGACCAAGGTCTAAATGTCTTAGGGTCATCTCTTGGGATCTAAGAAAGAAAGCAAAATCAAAACAATATCGTAAGACCACTGCATATATTTCACCAGGAAAATTATATCAAATCTGTAGATTTGGGGAAATTTTTCTGATGGAAGGAGGTAGCTTTTCCTGGGGAATACCCTTTCTTTCCAGGGTCAACTCTGAAGAGACAGGGGGTCTGGTATTGTGATATCTGCTGCTCTTCTCGTTGTTAAGTAAGAAGACGCTCTATTAGTTATCTATCCTTTTTACTTCCAAGATGTGAATATAATTCTCACAGAGAATTATATTTCCCATGAACCCATTTGCAGGGTTAGGGAGGGTGGGAAGGGGAGTGGTTAGGTTGAGAGTTGTTTGTGTTGGAGCCTAGGGACCAGGACTCCTGTGCCATGATTTGAGAGCAGCTCTGTCTACACCTTTAGCGAAATGGTTTTTGTCCAGAACCCTTGCCAGTTAAAACCCAGGCTCATTTCCCTATCCTGGCCTTCAAGCCCCAAGAACTTGACTCATGAATCCTTCCTTCTTGTGGTCCTCAAGTCCTGTTTCCTCTGGTGGGAATGCTCTCCCTTAGGTCTGGCCAAAAAAGCAGAAATTACATTCCTTGCCTCTGCTGTTATGCTTTTTTTTGTCCAAAGAGTTGACTTTTAGTTACACAGGTGTAAAAGCACAAACCTCCCATAAATAATGAAAAGTTATGAGGGTTCCAAAAAGCTTTCCTCCTAATATTTATTGCATAAAAGTACAAAAAGAAGACACCCCCCCCCAAAAAAAAACAAAACAACCACCCAACTCCTATCAGGGTAACTTGACAAATTCTACTCTTCCTGTTTGCTCTTAATCTGTAATGAAATATGAATGGAGGGCTAGGTTCGCCCTTCACAAAGAGACGTCCCTGATTCTCTACTTAGCTGCTGCGACGGGTACCTTATTTACAATCAGCCCGTGGCACCTGCGCTGGGCAGGCTGGATGCTGGACAAAGCTCCTCAGTCTAGTCTGAGGTCGATTCAGGTCAACTCTCCTGCTAAAGGTGATGGCAATTTTTAGTCTCTTCCAAAACCTGCCTCCTGTCCTTTCCAGCAGACCTGGGTTCCTGGAGTACCCTTGGTTTTGGGACCCAGATCAACACTCATTATCTTGCTACCTCGGCCTTGTTGGGTCTTACCTCCTCCCTAGCTCCTTGAATGAGGACATAACTTGCTTTTTTTTTTTTTTTTTTCAGAGACCCAGACCTGGGACTTAAGCTGCTCTTCCTTGGCCTTTGGTGACCTTCCCTTTATCTTCCCTCTTGCTTGGGGCCATCGACCCCTTCCTCCCTCCTCCTCTTCCTCCCTGGTTGGTTCTTGATAGCTAGAGTGAAGGCAATATGTTCGCAATGGCCATCAAGATGGAGTCCACTTTTAGTTAAATCTCAGCTTCTGAGATAGGTCTGTATCCGGTCTCATTGGTGTCAAGGTCTAGTGTCAGTGGTAGCTGCCATCATCCAGAATTCCTCCTCCTCATCTTCATCGTCATTATTGTGTGGTAAAGGATTAACTCAGCAGGCTTGGGTTATCCAACCTCTGCACATTCCAAAGAAAGAGCCCTCGACCAACCCCGGGGAGATATAACACCTAAATAAACCCTTGAAGGATCCTGCCTGATTAGAGTGTCTTTGTCTACCTGAGGCGTTGGGCCAGGGGGCATCACCTGGCCTCTGGAAGGGCTGGACACAGTAACTCAGGTCAGCGCTGCAGGTGACCTGTGCTACGTCACTGATCCCTAGTGAGAACCCAGAACGCCAGACTCAGGTGAGGTTCCCAGGTGGTGGACACTTTGTGTTCCTTCTCCCACCTTGTTGCTGGGAGAATGCAGTGCTGTTGGTGTAGCTCCACCGGGAGAGGCCGCTGGAAGCTCCTACCCAGTCTCTCCTGGACTTCGCCCTATCTGCCTTGCCCTTGGCGGATGTTAATCTGTATTCTCTCATGGAAGAAACCAAAACCAGGACTACAACGGCATTCTAAGTCCTGTGAGTCCATCCAGAACAGCGGTTCTCAACCTGTGGGTCGTGACCCCTTTGGGGGTCGAACGACCCTTTCACAGGGGTTGCCTAAGACCATCGGAAAACACATATATAATTACATATTGTTTTTGTGATTAATTACTATGCTTTAATTATGTTCAATTTGTAACAATGAAATTGGGGGTCACCACAACATGAGGAACTGTATTAAAGGGCTGCGGCATTAGGAAGGTTGAGAACCACTGATCTAGCAAGTCTCTGAAACTGATGGTGCTCCTGGGGACTTCAGACTCCATCATCATCATCATCATCATCATCATCACCATCATCATCAATGTACATTGGCCACTACCTATGTAAGGTCAACTGCTAAATGCTTTCCACATATTATCTACTTAAACCTTACAACAACCCTGTGTGGGAATTATAATTATCCTCTCCACACGCCTCCTCCCCCATTTTATAGATGAGGACACGGAGTGATCAGAAGAGTAACTAAATCCCAAAAGGGAGAGCTGAGATGCCAGCCTGTCCTCCGGCTCCAGGCCGTGTCCTCACTGAGTTAAAGCAGTGCCTGTTACGCCTTTCCCTCCCGAGGTAAAATCTCTTTCTGTCTCACATCCTGCCTTCCTCCCTCCCTCTCTTAATCTCAGGGAATTCAGCTTTGCCTTCTTCCCCTCTCTCTTC
>NW_006285484.1:1358708-1358982 GCF_000327345.1 Myotis davidii
CCAGGTAGGAGCTTTTAGGTACAAACACGTACATTTACCGACAGCATCCGACCAGCCACCCTCGGTGGTCGGAAGGGCCCCTGCAGGGAGGAGGTGGGTCCCAGCATGGAGGGGAGCAGTCAGTCCCTGCCTCCTGGGACAGGCATGCTCCCCGTGGCACCAGTTTCACAGCCCGCGAGAGCGCCGGTGACCTCCGCCAGGACAGCGCGAGAGGCAGGGGAGAGTGTGAAGAGTGAGTGTGTGTGTGTGTGTGTGTGTGTGTGTGTGTGTGCGC
>NW_006285484.1:1359023-1364118 GCF_000327345.1 Myotis davidii
GGGCGTGGGCGCAGCACCGAGGAAGGGAGGCACCGTGGGCGTCTCCGCTCTGAGCGGCCCCTGAGTCATTCCGTCTCCCCGAGTCCACGTGGCCGGCGTGTTTGTGCCGCTGGACGGCCCTGCCAGTGACTGCGGCGTGGCCTTCAGCGGAGCAGCCGGGAGACTGCGCGTTTCCACGCTGTGGGGTTGGTCCCAGAACCACAGGAAATAGGAGCAGTCCCTGGGACAGGCTGCTCGCCTCTCCCTCTCAGAGAACTGAGGCTGTGCGTGGGGTGAGGAGGGGGGAGGGGGAGTGGCTATGCATAGGCTGCCTGCCCCCGGGACAGCCTCATCCACATCTGGCAGGAAGGGCTGCCGGTACCAAAGTAAACAGGTGGCACTTTTAAGCAAAAAACGCTCTGGCCTTCTTTCTAACGCCTGCTTTTTGCAGAAGCTTGAAGCTAATTATCCGTGAAAATGTGGCTGCTCGCCTTGAGCTATGTTTTCTGCCCTGGCCAGGTCCACCTGATTGAATGTGGACGCTCCTCAGCCTTGGGGAGGGGCGCATCTGGAAGAAGGTCTTTGACAGTGACGAGTCCTTGATGGAGACTTCTCTCTGATATGTACAGTGACTTGTATTTACACAGCGTTTTTATGAGCATTTAAATGCATATGTTATTTAATTCCAAGAGGAAAAGTAACTACTGTGTCAGACCGTCATTTCTATTTAAGAAATAGGCTGTTATTTACCTTACGGTCGTAAGGAGCTTATTAAAAGAGGACTTTCCAGTGCTCATGTTCTAGTCACAGACATTCTGACCCTCTCATCTTCTCACCTGTCACAACAAACTGTGTTTTTTAAAAGTTATATTTTTATTGATTTCAGAGATGAAGGGGGAGAGAGAGAGAGAGAGAGAGAGAAACATGTATGATGAGAGAGAAGCCTTCATTGCCTGCCTCCTGCACACCCCACAGTGAGGATTGAGCCCACAACCCAGGCGTGTGCCCTGACTGGGAATTGAACTGTGACCTCTTGGTTCCTAGGTCAACACTCAACCACTGAGCCATCCTGGCTGGGCAGATCAAACTGTGTTTTGACAACAGCATTCAGAGGCCAAATGCAAAGAATGTTAATGTCTACGCTTCTTTAAAAGATTTTTTTGGTATAGTACAATATTGTATGGCAGTGAGAATCATTATATATTTCAACTTATGAACCATGATGTAGCTGGATCAAATGTAAGTTCTGATGCAGGCTCAGATGTGTTCCAAGATGCCTTAAGGAGACTGGTCTGTAAGGGGGCCTGGAGGCCTGCTGTGAGAACATATTTCTAAAGATCTGAAGAACAGAGCTGGATGGTGACAGAAGCAAGTTGCCAGGAAATCTGTGGACTGGAAGGACTGTCCAGGCTTCACCATGCTGATGGGAAGATAAGGGGTGCAGCCACCGACTTCGGTTTCTTTTATCTCTCTGCCAGTGGGAACAATTACAGCCTTTCAGCTACACATTTTTCCACCCGAGAAGCAAGATCAGAGGCTTAAGAAGATTATTTATATTTGAGGGTTCCTTAGTCCCAGCCTACTTTAAATCCATTACCACTGCCCCAGGGCCTTTGCACTAGCTGTTCTCTGCCTCGACCATGCCATCACCAGCTTTATGTTTGCTCCTTCTCTTCATTCAGGCCTCAGTTTAAATGTGAACACCCAGAGAAAACTTCTCAATAAACTCTATAAAAAATTCTATAATAACTCTCTCCATTGCATTCTAGCCCCTTACTCTTCTATTTTGCCTCATCTGAAATTATACTGTGTGTTTGTTTACTATCTGGTTTTCCCAGTAAAACGTAAACTCCATGCGGGTGAAGATTCACTGGCTCACAACTTCTTTAGTTCCCCCCTGTTGCCTGGCACATGGAAGGGGCTGAATAGGTGTTAGATGAATGAATGATTACACGATGAGTGATTAAAGCTGGAGCCACACCCATACCTCCTTTGACTTTTAAGAAATGGTTAGGGCTACGTTAGAAAAGTTTGCTCCATTGACTCACAGGGATAACCCAGAATCAGCCGAGCACTTATAACTGACAGCAGTGTTTGTCCTTTTCCTCTGCTCCACTGTCAACTCCTTGAGAGCGGGGACCTGCGTCCGGTTCACCACTACACTCCTGCTACCTCACACTATGCAAGAACAAAGTACCTATTTCATCTCTTGAATATGATTAAAATATGAAAGGTGAGTCGCGGTTAGCCAGGTGAGGAAAGGAAAGAAGATGGTTCCCAGCAGAGGGAGGAGCACGGCGGAGGCCTCTGTCCTTGATACAAGGATCAGCCTGAAGAAGCGAGTGTGGCTGGGATGGAGCGAGAAGGCAGGGTGGGGACCATGTGTGGCTGTAGAGGTGGGGGGCAGGGGTCTGCCACACTGGATTTTACAGGTTTCTGGACGTGACAGGGAAAATAAAAAAGTTTTATCTTTAACCCAAGGGTAATGGGGATCATATCTGTCACATCACAAATCTCTGGCTGCCGTGGGTGTCGGGAGACTGTTAGGCAGCCGCTCTGACCCAGACTAGAGAGTTGGGGGTTGGACTGAGAGTCTCTAGAGAGTAAGTGGAGACAGATCTCTTTCATTGCCAGCACCCAGCATGCCTGGCACCTATTCGTTTCTCAACAAACGTTTGTTTAAGAGTGGTTGGATGGAGGGACAAAGTGGTGCAGGAGGTTGCTAGGGGTTGAAATGAACAGGACATGGTGAAGGACTGGCTACTGAGAGAGAAAGGGAGAAATGCCAGGCCAGCTCCTAGGTTTCTGGTTTTGTGTTACAACCTGGATGGAGGAGAATTGCCATTTCCCGTGACAGGAAGAAGCAGAAGCATCTGTATTTTGTGTGTCTCTGGTTCTCTGTTAAACCAAGAGTCAGCCCAGCCAGTGTTCTCAGTGGTTAGCGCCAACCTATGAACCAGGAGGTCAGGGTTTGATTCCCAGTTGGGGCACATGCCCAGGTTGTGGACTCCATCCCCAGTAGGGGGCGTGCAGGAGGCAGCCGATCAATGATTCTCTCTCATCATTGATGCTTCTATCTCTCTCTTCCTCTCCCTTCTTCTCTAAAGTCTCTTTCTCTCTCTCTCTATATATATTTTAAACAACAGTCAGGGCTTCCATTCCTCCTCCCTCAAGAGGCTCCACTCAAGGCGGCTTCTGCTCACCCTCTCGCTGGTGTCCAGCGCGGGGAGCGGTCTGGAGGCCAGAGCAGGGTAACTCTTGAACCTCAGAAGGCTCCCAAGGGCTTGAAGGGTTTATATTCTCATATATGAGGTCAGTGGACTGCGAGGAAGATTGCGGGTCAAGATAAGATGAGGGGTGAATGGTCGCTCTCACCATGGTCTAAGCAGCCTCAATAACCAGGGGCTTGTTATTGCGAAGCTAGACATTCTGCCCTGCCCTCGTCTCCAAAACCTGGGCCAGTGGCTCTAAATAAAGACGATGAGTTTGTGGGATACATGAGTTTGGTCAGTTATTTTCTTTATGAGTCTAGGCAACTAGTTTTTGAGTGATCTTTCATGGGAAAAAGTATCTTCTCAATCCAGATGTGAGTGAAGGCTCGCCGAGTCACTCCCAATTACACTGCTCAGACCTTTTCAAATGTTCATGTCAGGGATGCCCTGATTTTGTATAAATAAGGTCTATTTTACGTGTAAACTTAGATGAATTAAAAGATGGGTGGAGGGAGGGTGGTCAGATTGGTGACAGATCCAGTGTAAGATTGTGTATCTGTATGTAAATAATTTATCCAAAGAAAAGACGGTTGAAAATGTGTGTGTGTGTGTGTGTGTGTGTGTTGTGTGTGTGTGTGTGTGTGTGTGTGTGTGAGAGAGAGAGAGAGAGAGAGAGAGAGAGAGAGAGAGAGAGAGATGGTGATTTCTGGTTAGTGGGCTTGTGACTGATTTTAACTTTCATCTTTTAATTTGATTAGATACAGGTTAGATTACACATTTACCTAAGAGGTATGAGAAGGAGGAAAAGAAAAATCCCCTCCTAGGAAAGTAAACAACAACTCCTACCATCTCTGTGAACCGGTCTGCACAGGCCATCCGGACCCACTCAGGGGTTGCTGGGCTCTTCACTGTGAAGTCTTCGGCTATGTCTCTCTCTCTGCGTGCGGCGGCCACAGCATCAGTGATGGCAAAGAATACAGATGACCCCAGGAACATTCCGGACTCCCCCAGGCCCTGCAAGAGAGCATATTTGTTTTAGAAGCTTCTACACCGAACTATACGTCGATAGAAGTCAGGGGGAATTATGGGGAAATAGAGATACCCATGTCCTGTCTAAAGGAGGCTGCTGTTCTTCGGTTCTAGCTAACTGCTGCCTTCCAGAAATGCAGCCCAAATGATCAGATGATCCCATTTTTCAAGAGAATTTCGATATTTGTACTTTCATGTAAAATTCCCTGACTTGCCCAGCCAGCGTGGCTCAGTGGTTGAGTGTCGACCTATGAACTGGGAGGTCACGGTTAGATTCTCGGTCAGAGCACATGCCTGGGTTGCAAGCTCAATGCCCTGTGTAGGGTGTGCAGAAGGCAGCCAGTCATCATTGATGTTTCTATCTCTCTCTCTCCCTTCCTCTCTGAAATCAAGAAAAATACATTAAAAATAAATAAATAAAATTTCATGACTTTAAAAAGCACTGTGTAGGACAAGGAAAACACATCTGCAGGCTAGATTTGGCCAATGGCCCCATTTGCAACCCCTGAGCTAGAGAAACGGAATCTGAGTCCCTTTCCCTTTATCAGTGAGATGCAGGCGATGACACGTACCTTTCAGGGTGTGGTGGCATTCAGGTAGCACAAAAACACAGCACCTGGTACCTAGTAGGTCCCTGCTGTTAGTACACTTCCTGGCACACACGCAACCCATCACTGCCCTGCAGGTCTGCCTGTGCGGGGCTGGCCACAACCACAGGAACCAAGGGTCCTGCTTGTCCTGAGAGCTGCTCTCTGTGGGCTCTGAGCATCCTTTTGCCTTTCCCCCTCAGAGTGATTTCCAGCCCAAAGAGACTCCAAAGGCCTGTTGATGTTGATTGGCCTTCCTTTCAAAATTGCCCCTCCCCTGTGCCGTTC
>NW_006285484.1:1364157-1364949 GCF_000327345.1 Myotis davidii
GGGCAGCAAGAGAGCTCCATTTTGGAAATGATGCAATTCCAGCAGATGGATAGGGACTCCTGGACTTATTGATTTTGGTACTATTTTGCCACCTCTCACGAGAAGTCTCCCAAAAGAGTTTAAAGACATTTTTAATACTGCATCTCAAACCTAAAGGGAGTTTCAACTGCGAGCGTAGCTCTCCTGGAACCTGCGCACAGCAATGCACACACACGCTGACCTTTATTTTAATTTGCAATTTCATGAAGTTAGCGATTGCTGAGGGTTGGTGTCTTCGCTTCCTGACACAGCTGACATCGGGGCCCGATGATGCGTTGCCGTGGATGGCTGTCTTGTGCACTGAAGGCTGTTTAGCAGCATCCCTGGCCTCTACCCACTAGAAGCAGCATCTTCCTCCATGGTTGTGACAACCAGGAATGTCTCCAGGCACTGCCAAATGTTCCCTGAGGGGCGACCCCCCACTTCCTGTCCCATTGAGAAACGTTGCTTTAGATTATTTCTGGGGAGGGATGAGGCCCCTGAGCCCCTCGGAGCGGAGTGAGTGATTTGCCCAGTATCACAGAGTTTGGCTCAGGCAGGAACGCAGGTTTCCTGATGCCTGGCCCAGGGTTCTGTTCCAGCTGCCGCTGGTTGTTAAGGTTTCAGTAGCATTGAAATCTTATTCCCATTCAATATTTTAGTCTTCAGGTTCTTAAGCGAAAATGTTATTCTATCCAATCAAAGCTTTGGCTGAATATTAGAGTTCTCGCTGAAAGAGGATTTAATAAGTTGAATCCTTGGCCAGGCTGCCCA
>NW_006285484.1:1375755-1376739 GCF_000327345.1 Myotis davidii
GCTGTCTCTCTCTCTGCGTGCGGCGGCCACAGCATCAGTGATGGCAAAGAATACAGATGACCCCAGGAACATTCCGGACTCCCCCAGGCCCTGCAAGAGAGCATATTTGTTTTAGAAGCTTCTACACCGAACTATACGTCGATAGAAGTCAGGGGGAATTATGGGGAAATAGAGATACCCATGTCCTGTCTAAAGGAGGCTGCTGTTCTTCGGTTCTAGCTAACTGCTGCCTTCCAGAAATGCAGCCCAAATGATCAGATGATCCCATTTTTCAAGAGAATTTCGATATTTGTACTTTCATGTAAAATTCCCTGACTTGCCCAGCCAGCGTGGCTCAGTGGTTGAGTGTCGACGTATGAACTGGGAGGTCACGGTTAGATTCTCGGTCAGAGCACATGCCTGGGTTGCAAGCTCAATGCCCTGTGTAGGGTGTGCAGAAGGCAGCCAGTCATCATTGATGTTTCTATCTCTCTCTCTCCCTTCCTCTCTGAAATCAAGAAAAATACATTAAAAATAAATAAATAAAATTTCATGACTTTAAAAAGCACTGTGTAGGACAAGGAAAACACATCTGCAGGCTAGATTTGGCCAATGGCCCCATTTGCAACCCCTGAGCTAGAGAAACGGAATCTGAGTCCCTTTCCCTTTATCAGTGAGATGCAGGCGATGACACGTACCTTTCAGGGTGTGGTGGCATTCAGGTAGCACAAAAACACAGCACCTGGTACCTAGTAGGTCCCTGCTGTTAGTACACTTCCTGGCACACACGCAACCCATCACTGCCCTGCAGGTCTGCCTGTGCGGGGCTGGCCACAACCACAGGAACCAAGGGTCCTGCTTGTCCTGAGAGCTGCTCTCTGTGGGCTCTGAGCATCCTTTTGCCTTTCCCCCTCAGAGTGATTTCCAGCCCAAAGAGACTCCAAAGGCCTGTTGATGTTGATTGGCCTTCCTTTCAAAATTGCCCCTCCCCTGTGCCGTTCTCCC
>NW_006285484.1:1376941-1395968 GCF_000327345.1 Myotis davidii
CTCTCCTGGAACCTGCGCACAGCAATGCACACACACACTGACCTTTATTTTAATTTGCAATTTCATGAAGTTAGCGATTGCTGAGGGTTGGTGTCTTCGCTTCCTGACACAGCTGACATCGGGGCCCGATGATGCGTTGCCGTGGATGGCTGTCTTGTGCACTGAAGGCTGTTTAGCAGCATCCCTGGCCTCTACCCACTAGAAGCAGCATCTTCCTCCATGGTTGTGACAACCAGGAATGTCTCCAGGCACTGCCAAATGTTCCCTGAGGGGCGACCCCCCACTTCCTGTCCCATTGAGAAACGTTGCTTTAGATTATTTCTGGGGAGGGATGAGGCCCCTGAGCCCCTCGGAGCGGAGTGAGTGATTTGCCCAGTATCACAGAGTTTGGCTCGGGCAGGAACGCAGGTTTCCTGATGCCTGGCCCAGGGTTCTGTTCCAGCTGCCGCTGGTTGTTAAGGTTTCAGTAGCATTGAAATCTTATTCCCATTCAATATTTTAGTCTTCAGGTTCTTAAGCGAAAATGTTATTCTATCCAATCAAAGCTTTGGCTGAATATTAGAGTTCTCGCTGAAAGAGGATTTAATAAATCGAATCCTTGGCCAGGATGGCCACCGGGTGGATCATTCGTCTTCCCCGAATTTCCCTTTGCTCGAGGTGATTCATCTCCAAATTCTAATAGTCTGTCTTGATTTGGTCTTGATAAGGGTTGACATCTATTTTTTATTTTGTCCACCTGCTTTCGTTTGTTATGCTGCCTGACACAGCACACTGCACAGAGGCTGGTGTGGGTGCTTACCTTGGAGGAATAGATGTTTAGTGGGGTTTGGGATGCCGGCAACAAGGAGACATTGAACTCCTCTGGGACGTCCGTGATGGTTGGAATTTTGTAGTCATCTGGGCCTCGCGAGTACAGGACACCTTCCGGGGAATATTTCAGCTCTTCAGTGGTGTAAAGGCCCATGCCCTGGATAAACGCACCTTCGACCTGAAGTGGGGAAATGCCAAGCTCTGTGAGACTGTGTGCTTTTCAGAAGGCCTTTACCTACCCACCATGGCTCCCAGGAAGCAGCACCCAGCTAAGTGGACCTGGACCTACCTGCCCGATATCAATGGCTGGGTTCAGGCTGCAACACGCATCCATGACAATGTCTGTTCTGATTTTCTGCCAAAAATTAAAATGACCTCAGTGTGAAAACCTGAATTAAAAATAGTACTTAAAGATTTCTTCACTAATGGGGGGGATGAGGACACATTTGTAATACCTTAACTAATAATAATAATAATAATAATAATAATAATAAAAGATTTAATCACATGGTCCCAAATGATTCCCAGACTCCTGCTAGTTAATTAAGACTGCATTGAACTCCATCGACATTAGAGGGGGTAAGACATCTGCTAACTCTTTAGATTTAGTGCAGAGACTATCAATGGCCCCAGAAGGTCTTTTGCACTCATGGCTTTGACTCAATGAGCTGGCAAACACAAAGTTATTGTCACAGCCCTCCCCTTCTCTCCCAACCCCCATCTATTTCTTTAGAGGCAGGAGCACCTTGGGGTAACCCACTCTGAAGAAACAGTATCACATTGCTGTATGCTTTCAAAATGCTCACTCAGGACGATTTGCTAAAGTACCTATTCCTTCAGATGAGATAACTTGATCTTTCTTTAGAAACAGAACCCCCCCCCCTTTTGTTTTCCACACAACTTGGGAAAGTGATTTTGATGTCTGAATTAAAATAAGAAACAATGCATTTTAGGCTGTCATGAGCAATGCCTCCTGACTACTTCTTTCTAAAGTGCAAATTCATGATAAAGCTGGATCTCTAGACGTTCCCATGGGATTGAAAGGATCTTCTTCCTACAGTATGTATACAAGTATTACACAGAGAACTCAGGGCTGTTAATGTGCAACGCAATTTTGTTCTTGTGTTAATTCACCGAGAAGAAAGTTTTATTACCTTGTGGGCTCCTGTCAGGCAGTCGATTTCCACCTCAGAGCAGGCTGCTCCGTAGACATAGTAAGGAAACGGGTCTCCCTCCCCCTTCTCCCAGTCCATGAAGGCCTTGTAGCCCCTGATGGGAGAAATAAAGCCCTTTAGCTTGGGGTGTGCATGTGTGTGCATGTCTGTGTGCGTGTGTGTGCAAGCAATGTTGATTCATTTAAAAAGTTACTAAAGTTATGATAGCATTTAATTTGACTGCTGTTTATTTCAACTGCCCTTTTCCACTCATTTAAACTGCAGCCTGAATTCACAACCTCGCTGGTTGTGGCAACACGAATCTTCGCCTCCACTCTAAAGAGGATTTCCGTGCTGCAGTCAGGAGGTCAGAAACGGAGAGGAGCCAACGGACCATTTTGGTTCGGCTCTCCAGGTCTGTATTTTGATGGCTTAGGCTTGTGGTTTAGCTCTGCACATTGAGAACTTCAGCTGATTTTACCGGCATTCCCAAAGGGTCGCCGTAGCCGGTAAAGAGGGCCAGCACTTCAGTGCATTAATTCATAATGGAAAATGTACCCAGCTGGAGGCCGATTCGCTCTCTTCTTGGTAACTGAACTCAGGAATTTAGAACTCACAGTGTACAGGGCATTGGGCATGGCTATTCCCTCCTTTTTTCTTCTTAATGAGATCTCTCTCTCTCTGTCTCTGTCTCTCTCTCTCTCTGTCTCTCTCTTTCTCGTTGGGTGGTTTGCTCCATTAGATTGTTACACTAATGTCATGCACTTCCAGAATTTGACAATCAGCTCTCCTCTCTTTGCTTCCTTCAATCAACCCGCCTTTTCCGAGGGCCTCCACTGAGGGGTCCTGCACCAGTGATGACTGGTGACCTCCTGCCCATCTCCCCCGTCACCAAGGGGCTTCGCACAGAGAGATTTTATGGTATCGGGAGGAAGATTTGTAAACTTGATATGCAAGTTACTTCTTTTTACAATTCACACTAAAGAATATTATTATTCTGTCTTTTCCACAATAAAGAAAAGTAAATAATGATTAGATGTTATAAGTCATGTTTAACTTTTTTTTTTTAACCCAATAGGGGTATTTTTGTTATTTAATATTTCTTTGGACATAGCTCAAAGGCCTATGTGAAGTCGTAGAATTTGGTGCCCAGAAGGGACCTCAGAGATCACACGAGGGATGGAGGCCCTGAGTGCGTGGTTGCCTCCCATTTCCTTGGCTCAGTCCAGATGTTACCGTTGCCATTTTTACCTGAAGTATCCTGTGGCTGAGAGACTGATTCTTTGTTCAAAAGCAGCTTTTACCTGCAGGATGAGCATAATCAGTTAAAATAAAATAAATATACCATCTAACAGGTGAAAATAAAAATATTCAAAATAAAACTGTGTGTCAAAATTGACATGTGATCATTGCTGGTGCTTTGTTACCAATAAAAGGACTAACTCGTCATGCTTTATATTTTTTCCTCTCAGCTGGTACACTAACAATTCCTTCTGATTTGAGTTCAGAGGTAAGAAATAAAATGGAATCCTGCTGCCCATCCATGATGTACAGGCTTAGTTACAAGGTATTAGTGCTTCATATCTAAATGTCAGCACTCTAGTAGTGTATGTGCAAATGTGAGATAATTGTGCTAAAGAAATAGTATATAAGGCAGTGATGGCAAACCTATGACACGCGTGTCAGAGGTGACACGCGAACTCATTTTTTTGGTTGATTTTTCTTTGTTAAATGGCATTTAAATATATAAAATAAATATCAAAAATAGAAGTCTTTGTTTTACTATGGTTGCAAAGATCAAAAAATTTCTATATGTGACATGGCACCAGAGTTAAGTTAGGGTTTTTCAAAATGCTGACACGCTGAGCTCAAAAGGTTCGCCATCACTGTAAAGTTGGATTAAACAAATCATTTCCCTTGAGACTTATTCAATGACAATACTCCACACCTGGTGTATGTGTGTGTGTGTGTGTGTGTGTGTGTGTGTATAATAACCTGATCTGAAGGCTCAGTCTGGGTCAGGCCTTCTGGGTACTCTTCATACACTTCCATTCCTCTTCTCAGGGATGCTGTTCCCCGGGCGCTCTCTCCATACATACCTGGTAAACATCATGGAACAGCGTCTCAGCCTTTGAGGCTCTTGCCCTTGGGTATAAACCAACTCAGAAGAACTGTCGCTACGAGCTCCAGTTGTGTGCTGTCATGGTGTTCTGGGCACTGGTGTGGATTTCCTCATTTGTAGTAATGGAGTGGAACACTTACCCAGTCTTCCCAGGAACCTTCTGGATTTTTCTTAATGATGGGCTCAAGGCGTTTCAGAAGGATCTGACAAGCATTCTTGGAGGAGTAAAGAAGGGCATTCCCATTAGAGAAGAGCCCAGGGGTCAGGACTTGCATGGAAGGAGATGAATGGATAACTGATTAGGTCAGTGAATACTATGGAGTGCCTGATACGGGCACATTGGGGACACAGAGCCGGTAACAACACAGCCCCTGACTTTGAGAGGAGCGTCCGTTACTGGAGGGCCTTTCCCTTCCTGCTTCACTTCCTGTGAGAACACAGGCTCAGCTGAACTTCTCCTCTCAGGTCCCCTTTCTAAATATATTTATGTGCTTAATTCCTTCTTCTCTTTTTCTACATTTTTGACTTGTACCTTCTTTTGTATCTTCTAGCCATTAAAATAAACAAAACAAAACATCTTATTTTCATTCAAATTTGTGCTTTCCAATCTCCAACAATGACATGCCAATATCCGCCTGGGCCTGAAACATTATTCAACTCTCTGTCCATCCGTCTGCCTGATCACCCATCCACATCAAAGTACTGCAATGGCGGCCTTTGCTTTGGGTGTGAAGTGAAAAAATAATTGAGTTTGTTTTTTATAATAACCTGATCTACAAAGTTTCTGATACTCAGAACTGAAACCTAAAACTCAGTATCCTAGAACAGTGATTTTCACCCTATTTTATCTCCTGGCACACATACACTAATTACTAAAATTCTGCAGTACACCTCCAATTTTTTTCTGCAATGACAAAAACAATAGGTATAATTTTGATTCACTCACACCAGATGGCTATTGTTGTGTTGTCATTTTTTTAATTTGACAAGCTAAGCTCAGTGTCTCTAAATAGTCAGGTATTTCATGTTTTTAGAAATCTTGCGGCCTAGCAGTTGAAAATCGCTGTCCTAGATGAATTAACACTTAGTTTGGACTGACAACTTCCATACACTTTGAGCTATTCCTGACTTGTGTTTGATTCTACCCAATATTGGATCTCATGAATTTGAGGTTTCCCAGACATTTGTTCTGAATAAAAATCTCTGGTTTTTGAGCCCCTCTCAGGGTGGCCTCACAGAGGTAAAATGGATTGAAAAGTGCTTCATCTTGGTAGCTTAAGTGCAGTGTCCTGGCACTGAGGGAATATGCCTTCCCACAACATTCCAATAGAAAAAGGGGGCAGTTTATAACAGGAACATGACAGAAGGACAGGCAACCAGATATTTGAATGAAGGAATGTGAAGTCATGGTTCTATTCAGAAAAATCAAAAATTATACACCCGTTAGAAAGCAAGTACAAACAAAAAGGATGAGTACTCTGGTAGGACTCCACTGATGTAGATGCTTTAATTGTACCCTGTTTACCTGGCTGGAGTCCTATCTGCCTCCCTGCCTACAAGACCTTATTGGTGCCAGGGGAAACGTGCACAGCTCTGCACAACTTGGTTCCCAGATTTCTTCTTTCTGTGTCTTCGAGGGACAGAGACTGCCTCTGTACCAGAACCCAGGCTCCCCTTCTTCCATAGTTGCTGGGCGTGTGGTTTCCCACTGCTCTACCTTCTCCCACCTCCCCTGCAGTGAGCTGTGGCCTGAGACCGGTTCTGCTAATGGATGGCGAGTGGAAATGACTTGCATCGCTGCCAGATCTGGCCTCCATGCTCTCCCTCCCTGGCTCATTGGCCAATGACGCTCAGGGCAGCCTTGAAAGTCACATGTTAGAGATGGAGGAATTGCCATCAATCTGGGTGCTTGAATGAGTGAACACACCCCCTGACTCTTCAGCGTACAAGAAAGGGACATTGTTGTGTTTTAGCCATTATGTTCTGGGTCTATCTGTCACCTCCATTTAGTCTACTCCAACTAACACACTCTCTGACACTGGCTAGCCTGAGCCTGAGTTTAGTGACTCAAATGGCATCTCTGAAGCCAGCCACTTGTGCCTGTATCCAGCTAAGAAAACCGGAGATGTGGTACAAGTACCCAAGGAAAGACAGACAGACAGACAGATAGCAGCAGCAAGCACCTGCACGGCTCTGCCATTGACATCTGAACCGATGGAGGCAGCTGTAGCAATTGTATTAGGCACCGTAGCTGTACTTGTCTCACAGATGTGCATGTAAGACATGGGTATTTTTAATTCACGGCTGGCCACCTATGAGAAAAAGACATATTTTCAAGTTCAGCAAGGTGTTCTATGAAGATTTGAGTCATCATTTTTCTTAATAAAAATGACTATTTTTAATATGTTCGTGATACCCTTTAAAGCATAAATCTCATGACATGTGCCTACAGGGCTGGACAGCGACAGGACAGGCAACTGCTGGGCTGGACAATCCCATGACAGGTAGCCACCCGGCCAGGCATTATCTCAAGAGGCAGCCAGTATCGTGAGAGGCAGCAATGGGGGCCGAACTACGTTGTGACTGCCTGTCTTGACGTACCTGATAGGTGATAATAATAATAAGGGAGAGAATACAATATGGTTTCAAATGGGAGGATTTAAAGGAGCCTCCAGACCACACTCAGGTCAGTGGGTGTCAACTGACCAACCACCAACTGGGAACAAGACTTAGAAATTGCAGCTCTTTCTTGGAACCCTGTCAGGGCCTCACTGTTCATGGCCCTCACCCACATCTTGTCTCACCTCTCCTCCCTTCCCTTGATGACAAAAAAGATGCCTGAATTCTGGGCTCTCTTAAGATGAATTTGCAGAAGAAGAAAAAAAAAAAGGAAAAGAAAAGACAGCTTTGTAGAAGCTGTAAGGCACCCCCATCTTCTTGAGCGGGGCCTTCTCGATCAATACACATTTCTTTACTTAAAACTCTGATGTTCTGACTATTAACTTTTTTTTAAACACCCTGGCACATGCACCTTGTACCAGTAACAGGAGGGGGATGGGGCTGAAAGCCACCAGAATTGAGGAGTCCTTCAATTGGAATGTGGGAGGTGTATTCCAAAGCAGCTAAGGGGATGGATAGTCAAAAGCTGCAGATATGCACTCCAACAATCTAATGTATTTGTCATACAGTTAAATTTATTTAAAGAATTAATTTTTTCTCCTGGAGTCACATCTTCCTATTTTGTATGTAGGCATGTGTGTGTTAAAGTATGCTTTAAAAATGATAGGAGAATGACATTGATGAAATACTCATCCTTACTTGTCAAAATAATATCCTAATATTGTCCAAACTTTAAAACTTATGCATGCTGGTCTCAAATAGGAAAAGCGAGGAACTACTCTATGAAGCCTGCATGGCACACCCAGCGCAATGCCCCAGGGGCTCAACGCCTCCGTCCATGAGCCCTGGCCAAGCTTCAGGAGTATTTGCACGCGCGTGCGTGTGATTTCCACCACCTCAGCCATTTTATTTGATATGTAAGAAGTTTTTCAACTAAATAGTCAAGATCTTAGGGTTTGAGTTCAGGGAGTTGTCCCTTACCCTAAAATTAGTGCCGAATGTCAGTCATATCAACAATGAATGAGATCAATGACTTCAGTTTATTGATCTTACCTGTAGCATTTTGGTGTGAATACCTTGTCCCAGTTCGTTGCCTCCGTGTGTGACCAATACAGACCCGTCTGTGTAGATGTGAACCAGTGCAGCTGCCTAGAAAAACAACCCGAAGACACAGCTCAGGGCCAGTTTAGTGAGGCTCAGTAGAAGAAATGGGGTAGAGAAACGCCAGTCTCGTGGAGAGGGGAGGGTCAGAGGCAAGCTCTCCTGGTGGGGTTATGAGGCCTAGTTCTGTTTTGTGCAAAAGTCACCTGGAAAGACAGTCTTAGTTAGGGACCTGGTTTTAATAGGAGCCCCTTGGGATACTCAGGAGTTGTGGGCATTGTTTGAAAGTCACTCTCCTGCTTAAAATCTCTGGCAAACCACTCAACTGGTGAATTAAACATTTGTAAGTACACGCACGTGTTATGTGCTTGCTCTAGATATATAACCATGAATAAGATGTGCTTCCTCTGGCAGCTCAGTGCAGTGGGGGGCAGGCTGGAAAGCAGGCCATTAGAATGCAGAATGAGTTGTGAGATAAATGGTGTGCCTTGGGGCCCCAGAGACCTGGGAAGACAGACCCAGCTGCTTCTGCAGAGCCAGGGAAGGGTTCCCCACAGGGACACTGAATGGTATCATGAAAGGGAGAACAGTTTGCCCCTTGGGCAAGGTGGGCAAAAACTCCCCATTGTCTGCTCCTTGTTATTATATGAGGCCCTTTGGGCTTCGGTCTCTTTTCCCACTTCATCCCTGTCTTTTCCTACCTTTCCTCTAAGCCTGACATTACCCCTGTTCCTGCCTGACCTGCACTGCTCTCTCCCTGGCTTGCTCCCCAGCCTTCAACACCCTCCACCCCTGTGGTCTCTATTCTGTTAGAACTTCTGTGAACACTCCTCTTTCCTCTCCAGGAAGGATCCGTTACCCCCTTCTCTGCACCTACTCTTATAGGGGTGTACTGAGTTAGGTAGCGTCCCCTGTAAATCCCTGTCCCTTTAGGACACCAGAAAGCAACCTTATTTGTAAGTAGTCTTTGCAGATGCAATTAGATGAGATGAGGCACGGCAGGCTTCTTCCCCGGGGCCTCCCGAAGGAGCATGGCACTGCCAACATCTGGATTTTTAACATCCAGCCTCCAGAACCGTGAAGGAATGCGTGTGTTGTTTGAAGCCACTCAGTTTGCGGTACTTTGTTATTGAGGCCACAGGAAACGAATACCGGGGTGACAGGGAGTCTCCGCGAAGAGGGGCACCTAGTCTTTTTCATCTTTGTGTCCTGAAGGGAACTCTGAGTGGATCTGAGTCACTGAGACACTGAAAAAGGTGTTTGTTAAGCTGGATGGATGGATAGCGATGTGGTATTTTTCCTTTGAGGAGAAGAGGGAGGGGGAGGAGGAGGAGGAGGAAGTAGGACTTCTGTCTCTTCTGTCTGGAGATGCCTGGGCCCCGGATGGCTTGGAGGGATTCCAGGCACCAAAGCTTGTAAGTTCTAATAATAGTATTTCTTCAGCGTGGCCTTCTGATCCCCTGCGAGGACATGCTACTCCTGCCGGTTTAGGGAGTAGGTGTCCAGCTTTCTGAGTCATCAGCTGACCTGGAATAACACACCTCAGCTCCTAGCCTGGTGTGCCTTGAGCACATCAATTTGGAACTCTGTGGGGAAGCTGGAGGTCTTGCAAAGGGACACTTTGCTGGATTTAAAGCATTTTTTTTGTGTGTGGTGAGATGAGAAGTTGGCAGAAATTAGGCCGTGGTTTAGGTGAGGGGCAGCCATAAAGGTGAGGGGAGCTGTGGTATAATACAAACAAATATGTGGTCGTTGCCCCTGGTTTTTGACACAGTTCCTAAAACCCATGGAATTTGCTGTGCTTTATATGCTAATGAGATGACTCTTGGGGGCGACCTATCTAGCTGGGGCGGGGCAGGCAGGTTGCCAGAGAATCCAACCACTGGGAGAGTCACATCTCTCAGCCCCACTCCCTGACCTCCAGGGTGGTGTGAGACTAGAGATTGATTTCATTCCCCGATGGCCGATCATTTACTCAAGTGTATCCAGGTAATGAGATTTCTGGGAGCTTCCGGGTCGGAGAACACATCCAAGAGCAGGTGGGCCCCATGGAGGAGGGAGAGGACATGGCAGCCTCATGCCTCCTCTCCCATGCATCTCTTCCATTCGTCTGTTTTTGGGTTGTATCACTTAGAATAAATTTGCAGTAATCATAAGCAAAGTGCTTTCCTGAGTCCTGTGAGTTGACCTAGTGAATAATCAAACCTGAGGGGGTGGGTAGAGGAAACCCCCAAATTTGTAGTTGGCTGGGCAGAAGTGCCGGTAGCCTGAGCACCCCATTGTGCTGGTGTCTGAAATTGGGGAGGTCTTGTGGGACTCGGCCTTTGACCTATGCACTAAGTCTGGGTAGTTAGTGTCAGAATGGAAATGGATTGTTGGACACCCAGCTGATGTTGGAGAATTGGTGTAGAAAAGACACATTTGGCTTCACATGTGATATCACTTAGAATAAATTTGCAGTAATCATAAGCAAAGTGCTTTCCTGAGTCCTGTGAGTTGACCTAGTGAATAATCAAACCTGAGGGGGTGGGTAGAGGAAACCCCCAAATTTGTAGTTGGCTGGGCAGAAGTGCCGGTAGCCTGAGCACCCCATTGTGCTGGTGTCTGAAATTGGGGCGGTCTTGTGGGACTCGGCCTTTGACCTAGGCACTAAGTCTGGGTAGTTAGTGTTAGAATGGAAATGGATTGTTGGACACCCGGCTGATGTTGGAGAATTGGTGTAGAAAAGACACATTTGGCTTCACATGTGATATCCAGGATCTCTTATGCCTTAGCTGTTGATTCAGTCAGGCTTGCAGACAATTAACCGTCATGCATCTCTGTATA
Source organism: Myotis davidii (assembly GCF_000327345.1). NCBI lineage: Eukaryota > Metazoa > Chordata > Mammalia > Chiroptera > Vespertilionidae > Myotis > Myotis davidii. The sequence goes on from NW_006285484.1 coordinate 1,387,574, forward strand.
GAATGGGCACATCAGATCTGAACAGGACTGTGACCAGGAGTCGGGGAGTCTCATTCTACACCAGAGGAGCCGCAGGCCTGAGAGATGTGTCAAATCTCCTGGGTGTGGGGGTGGACTGTCCTGATAACTACATGGTGTTCCAGGAACCCTGCCAATGCTGTACAGTTATTATCTCATTGAATTCTCATCGATCCTAAGAGAAAGGATTATTATTCTCAGTTTATAATTGAGGAAGCGGAGGCTCAGAGAGGTTAAACATCACACAGCCAGTAAGTGGCAGGGCCAACGATTTCTGGGGTCTGCCTGATTCAAGTTGATCAGGGATGTGGGGCACTTGGTTTATTATCTAAGAAAGATTTTCTTTGACAGGGAAGCTTTTGTAGTGTGTGTGTGTGTGTGTGTGTGTGTGTGTGTGTGTGTGTGTGTGTCTTGGCTGCCAATAGTTGGGTGTAAGTGGAAGAATGTTATCAGTGGTATATACATAAGGGAGATCTCCTGCATTTTTAGATTTATATTTAGACATAGTGTGTGTAAGATTTTTCTGCTTTGGATGGACCATCCCGAGATGCAAGTCTTCCCCAGTTTTCTAAACAGCTTTCCTGTATGTGGCCCACTGGGCTTGCTGGGAAGACCCAGTACCAGGCCTCGTGCTATTTAATGGACTCACCTGTATGCCGCCCTTCCTCCTCCCTTCTGGAGAGGGCCTCTGAATGACTTGCCTCTTCCTTTTGCAAACCGATCTGGGAGGATTTTGGGCCCCACCCCCCTTTCCCCATCAGAATTGACAGGTTCCTGGGAGAGGTGGCTTGAAACAAATAGCTGGTCAGGGCAACGTGGAATGACTTCCCTGCCTAAGACTTAGGGTGCACCAGGAATGCTGTGGGGTCTGGGGTGCAGGCCAGGAGCAGCCCCATTCCTGCCCAAGCCTGTGGCCCTTGAGCTTAGAAAGCACAGCCCCGCAGGCCCCGTGGGCTCCTGCTCCCTTTTTGAATAGGGGTTCAGTGGGGCAGTCAGGACTCCATCTTGGCAGTCCCCCAGCTGCAGGTCTCATGCTTGCCAATGCTGCTGTCTGCCGTGGAGGCGCTTCTCTACTGCACTGTGGAGTAAGTGCTTGCAGATGGGTGCTGCTAAGGCGAGGGGCTCAGCGCCCTGGGAAAGGTGACACTCCGGCAAAGTCAGCACAAGCTGATCAATCGGGCCAGGAGCGTGTCTGACACAGGTAGGACCTTACCTGATGGTAGCTAGTGGCACCAAAGCCGACTGAAAACTTCATGGGGATAATGGCAAGTCCTTTCTTCTTCCAGTAATTCTTCTTATTAAATGCTTCCACTTGCTTTCTTCTGCTGCCAAAGGAAGACTTGTCCAGACATTCGTCCCAACATCGTATCAGGTTCTCGGGGCTGAAGGCTTGTTTGTAGATGGTTTTATCCACAGTTTTGTACATGTTTTTCTCCCTAACCTGACGTAGGAGGAAAATGGAATCGATAGTTACGGCAAGTCGGAAACTGACTACAGCATATATTGAGGAAATGAGATTGAAATGTAAAAAAGCAGGCTGGGGTCTGATGGGGTATATGAAGAGCAGAAAGTGTTATCAACTCTGACCTCAACTTCCAGGAGCTGCCCCTGTCTGACTAGCATGTTGGATAAACTGTGCACCTTCTAGGATATTGCGCAAAATAATGTTTTCGGAGAGCATCCTTTTGGCAGTATCTCTCAAGAGTTTTCAAGTGCGCTGGCAATTTCACTTCTGTAAATTTACCCTCTACCTAGCAGGGCAAAGATATACCCTCGAGACATCTGCACCAAGATGTGTATAGCAACAGCATTTTAATAGCCAAGGATGGGTAACGAGCTGAACGTGCACCAGTAGTGGAATGGCTAAGCAAATGACGGCACATCCCTGTTACATAGCACTATTCAGTCTTGAAAAAGAAGGAAGGTCATTCTATTGCCACAGGAAGATGGCCACAGCCTATTGTCAAGGAGAAAAAAGCAGAGTGCAGAATAATGTGTTTATTATGGCCCCATTTTGGTAAACCACTGTATATGTGCATGTATAAACACATGGCAATGATGATGTATGTATGTATGTATGAATACAGATGGGTGGATACCCATAGAGAAAGGGCTAGGACTATAAATATGGAAATGAGGACCATGGTTACCGTTAACCAACAGGGATGGAGGGATCAAAAAGGGTATGCTCAGTTTTTACTTTAATGACTTCAGTGGGGTTTAAAGGTTAAAAAGAGTAATTATCTTTGCACAAGTTTTAAAAAGAAGGAAAAAGAGAAATCTTTGTACAAGAAGGGTGGAAGATAAGAGGAGGGAGGTGAATTCTTTTAGGTAGCCCTGAATATATTTTGAATTTTGAGCCCGAGCTAATTTGAGTGGTACTAGGGTATTTCCCTAGGTAGCTGGTTCCCTACTCATCTGATTCTTCAGCAACCTTGGCTGTGACCTTGATCAAAACCTTACCTTCTCTGGCAGAAGGCCACATTTGGCTGCCACAGCTGTGATGCAAGATTCTGTTACCAGGGTTCCTTGTGGGAAGCCGTATCCGCGAAAGGCCGTGTTGGATGGTAAGTTGGTCATACAGGCACGGCCCCGGAACCTGAGGTTTCGGACTTTATATGCATTTTCCAGTTTTAGTACAAGGAATTCTGTTACCTAAAATAATAGAAGGTATTCACATATATTGGATAACATTTTCCTCTTTTCTCTAAAAGTCAAGAACACAGAGTTGAGCTGCTGTGGAACCTGGTTAAGTACTTGAGGAAGCGTGTTCAGTAAAGACTCATCTAGAAGTTCTGGGTTCTATTCACGACCAAGGTCACTGGTGTGTGATGCACGCACCTGCTCCGAGTCGTCCAGTGTGCACCCTCCGTTAATGAAGCACTCAATGTCTAGAGCTTTGATCCGCCCGTTGTTCATGAATCCCACCTGTCAGCAAATGATGGACATTTTACATGATTAATGTCCATGCCAACTTGGAGCCACAGCCCAGCTCCACTGTTGGGCAGGACTGAAGACAGACTCTGCTTGTGTTTGCTCTGTGGTGTCCCCACCTGGCTATTCCCCTGGCTTTCAGCACTTGGCTGACAAAGGCCTCCTCTGACCTGAATTTTGCTGAGCCCTTTCCTTTCAACCTGCAATTTTCTGGCTTCACCGTCATCATGGAATTCTAAAGTTTTTGCTGATCTCCAGACATGTAATTGCTACCCTCTTCTTCCTTATTCTTGGAAGATTCTCCACTTTTTACTGGCATTCCTTCTGAGTTAGCCCGTGGTTTCTGCCCCGTGGAAAAGTTTCTGGAATTTCAGAGTTCGATGGGATGAATGGCAGTGCATCTCGTTGCAGGAAAGCGTCGGAAGCCAGGGCTGGAAATGGTCCCTGGCCTGACGGCGGTTGCGCTGAGCTGTGGAGCGCTTTGCAACTGGTTAGGTAACAAATGTGAGCTCGTGTTGCTGTGCTTCCTGGGTGGGACTCACAGAGGCACCTGGTGTTTTCCTGAAGTCACCACTCCCCTCCCACCATGGGACCAATCTGCCTGTAGAGCCCAGATTGAAAAGAGAAATTCCCACGCCCTGCTGTAGTTCTACCAAAAAGACTGGCTCTGGTTGGTGTCTGTCTTCTGAAGACCCGGGGACAAATACAAGTGATGAAACCGTGCAACTCTCTGGTTATCATCATCTGCTCCAAGGGAAGTGTTGGCTAATAAACCAGAGCAGTGAGGACATGTGGGAAAACCGCCACTTCAGAATTTATGGCAAGTTTGACAAAGGCTAGGCTGCAGCGTACCTTTAACTTTTCCTGAAGAAAGCATTGCCAAGCAAAGACAGCAGAGAGAATTCTTCAGCTGTTTAATATAAACTTTTGAAGAATTTTGGAAGAATCTGTCACACATAAGTATCTGCTCTACTAATTTACTAGTAGTTCCAAGTAAACAAGCAAACCTTTGTTAGCTAAGTTTAATGAGGATATATATATATATATACATGTATACACATACACACATATTATTATATTGGAAGTACAATTATATTTCTTTAAAAATAAAATAAAATTTGGATTTTTAAAATAGTCTAATGATTTCCCTCTTTTATATTATGTTTTATATTATTATAAATACGAAAATATTTGCTGTCTAAATCCTCTTAATAGGCACTAGTACTAAAAGTGTCTCACAACTAATATAAATAAATTTTGATTTATAATTCAGGCCAAACCCAAAGGACTCAGCAACTACCTTAATACTAATTGCCACAATCCCAGGATGTGTCTCTACATTGCTCTTGGTACTAGAAGATAATAATATCTGTATTAATTTCTGTGCATTTGAAGGCAAATCCAAAGTTTAACTGCCAACTATGGTTTATTTCTCTCTAATTATATAAGTTACTAATGCCAATGGAAGAGATAAAATTGTGAAAAGCCATTGTTTTAGTAATGACAAAAAATATAGCAATTTAGTAATCTCAGGCAATGACAAAATTAGATATGAAATTTAACTATATGTACGCTATGAGCAATTGCCAAATAAAGCATATTTGATAGGGAAATATTACATTAGAACTGTCTAAAGAACTCAAGCACAAATTTGAAAAGTAGTATTGATGTCAATAAGTATTTTTAATAGTGTTTATGCTACAATTTCATAGAAATGCAATGAATGTGGTTTGAAACAATTTAAAATTATTTCACTTGTTAGTGAATTATTTTTTCCTATTTGCAAATAATTTTTATGACACTTTCATAACCACTTAGTGGAAACACTTGTAAAGTGAAGTTTAGTATAACAATGTTTGTAGCTTCTTTCAGGTTTTTGTCACTGAGGAAACATTAGCATTTTTATTCATGTATTTTTATTATTCAACTTCATAATTCTACACTAGATTTATTAGAAGTTCCTCACAAAAATGTTATGAGTATTCAAATACACAGCATCCTCGCTTAATATTTTAGATGCTAAGATTATTGTTTTTAGAATTCAACAAAATCAAAACAATAGAAGAGAATAAAACCGTTCAAATAGAATGAGGTATTTTAATAATTTCATCTTTAATACTCACTTTATATTTTCCAAATAATGGGTGTCTTCCCCCAGTTATTAACATGTCATCTTCACGATCAAGAACAAGACGAACAGGGTGACCAGTTCTAAAGGACAACAAATCTTCGTCACAGTCTGCATCCCACCCATCCATCCACCATCTACTCACCTAGTATCCATCCACCTATTTATCCATCCCCTCGTTTAACTATATATCCACCCATCCATCTATCTACCTTTCTACCCATCCATCCTCTACCTGCCCTCCAATCCATCTTATCCAAACATTCATTTAACCATCCACCCATTCCATATATATTCATTGAGTGCATACACTGTGTGAAGCATTGATCTAATGTACAACTAAATTACTATTGTCTCCGTGGTCTATAATTAAGATCTAGCTAAAGTGATTAATGTCACATGGCTGTTCACTTGTGTTGTTATGGCTTTAAATTTGATAATCATCCACATCCAGTCATTTTTGCATATCCCCACCTCTAGTAACAAAGGAGAAAGAGTGAGAACAGATAAATGCAAACTTAACAACACAACTGCAAGCAAAGACCAACACTTGTCTTAGGATGTGTCAGGATTTGGATCTTCATTTTCTTTCTTTCTTTTTTTAAATATACCTTTATTGATTTCAGAGAGGAAGGAAGCGGGAAAGAGAGATAGAAACATCAATGATGAGAGAGAATCATTGATTGGCTGCCTCCTGGACATCCTCCCACTGGGGATAAAGCCCACAACCCAGGCATGTGCCCTTGACTGGAATCAAACCTGGGACTCTTCAGTCCGCAGGCTGATGCTCTATCCACTGAGCCACACCAGCCAGGGCTGGATCTTCATTTTCACTGGGACTGCCCTGATGTTGGCCAAGTTGGACCTTTGGGTAGCTAGGAGCTTCAGCCTTTCTGTGTCTCAGGGGCAGAAGCTCCCAGACTTTGGAGTGTAGAAGAATCCTCTGGAGTGCTAGTGAAATGCAGATTCCTGAGCCTTAGCACTTTAGCAATAGGTTGGGGAGGGGCCCTAGAATCTGCATTTCCCTCAGCGATTTTGATGCAGTGTCTTTAGGTACATGTTGAAAACCATAATTCTAGTGTAGGGTTTCCTTGTCTTTTTTAATGGTGAGGACCACTTGGAGCATCAGTTAAATGTTCAATTTCTGGGTTCATTTCCTGGTGATTTTGATTCTGTGGGTCTGGAATAGGGAGGCAGAAATTTCTATGAGCTGAGGAAAATCTTATTACCAGCAATTTGGGAGCACTCCTCTGGGGACCACTTAACACAAGGCAAGAGTATGCTAAGGCAGGGTTGTTTAAGATAGTGTTTCCCACAGTTGGCAGTAGAACCACTGGGAAGGCTTTCAAAAAATGTTTTTATTGATGAGAGAGAGAGAGAGAGAGATACATCAATGGCTTGCCTCCCATATGCATCCTGACCTATGGGATTAAACCTGTAACCTGAGTATGTGCTGTGACCAGGAATTGAACCCACAACCTCTTGGTGTATGAGACAATGCTCCAACCAACCAACTGAATCACCCAGCCAGGGAGGAAAGTTTAAAAAAATATATAATAATGGTTGGGTCAGTATGGGGCATCCTAGGCAATTGGATTTAAATATTCCCAAGATGAGTCTAATGTGCAATTATGCTTGAGAAGCCTTAAAGGCACAAAGCCTGGTGGGAATACAACAAATTGGTTCTGCCTTGCTGGGTCCCTGGTGGGTGTGAATAGAGAGAGGTTCATTATGAAAAGAACTGGAGGTGAGATTCAGACCCTGTTTTTTCCTACCTCTCATCACGGAAGGAGACACATACTGAGTGTCTTGGTTCCTAGCTCTGAACTATACAGAAGCTGCTAAAGGACATTTACAGGCTGATTGGAGCTCTGACAAAGTACAAAAAAAAAGAAAAGAAAAAAAGAACACAAACTAGAAAAGCCAACACCGTGCACAGCATGAACAGCAAGCCTTCCATTGAGGTGAGCCGGGGAGCTCTCTTTGAGGATGTCATCTGTCCACTGAACACACATTGAAAAGCCAGCTCTCCCCAGGTGCAGGGAGGGGGCAAAGGGTGGGGTCTTTCCTCCCTCACCCTGCCTGTCTGCAGCTGAGAGTAGGAAGGAAAAGTGAGGGAGCATTCTCCCACTTGGCACTCTACTTGGGTAGTTACTTGCCCCACCCCTAAATGGGTCACCTTCTCTGAAGCTCAGGGTCAGGACAGCCCTCGCCCTGGAGATGTTCAACTAGTAATACCACTTTTCCTTTTTATAGGAAATTAGCATAGTCAAAGTCCTATCTACATATGACTTTTCTAATAACTCCAGGAGGGTGGGCATTATATCTGCAATTAAAAAGAAAAAGAGACAGGAGGCTGAGTTGCCCAAGGGTGGCAGGTGGTTATGACAGAAGCCCAAGTGCCTCTGAGGCCACTGATTGGCCCTCAGCTCTGACATTTTACACCCTTCTGTACCCCCAAGTGCACTTACTTGATGGCACCCACAGCTGCAATAGCTCCGAACACAGCTGATTTTCCTACTTTCCCGCCAAAACCTCCACCCACTCGTTTCACATGACAGGTGATCCTGTTGCTTGGGATGTTTAAAGTAGAAGACACTGTTTTCTGAAAAAGTTAGATATTGGGAAAGTTTTACAAGAATGAAATGGCAAGGAGGACTTTGACTTCCTGAAACACAACATCACTGCAAAATCCATCCACATCTACTGTGTAAAAAAAAAGAAAAAAGACTGACAGTCTGAATGTGTCTTGGGCAGCCCCATTGAGGTCATAAACATGGGCCATTGCCACAGAACACAGCCTTTCCAGTAGAAAAATGGCATTTTCCAGAAGGGAAACTGTCAGAAGAAACCGTCCTGGGTTCTTGTCAGAAGCTGAACTCCGAGACAAATGCCTTAACTCCGTGGTCGGTAAACTGTGGCTTGCGAGCCACATGCAGCTCTTTGGCCCCTTGAGTGTGGCTCTTCCCCAAAATACCACATGTGGGCGCATGTACAGTGCGATTGAAACTTTGTGGCCCATGTGCAGAAGTCGGTTTTCAGCCTGGGCTAGTCTATTTTGAAGAAAATAGGGGAGTTTGCTGGCTTTTTATTAAGAAAATAAAATATTTCTTAATTAAGATATTTGGCTTTGTTGACTGATGTGTTTGCCGACCACTGCCTTAACTCAATGTTCCAACAAGGTGAGAAACAGCAAACTCTAGACAACCTCCTGAACAAGAAGTATTTGCAGCTAAAACTTGCTGAGTACTATATGGCTGGGGAAATGAAAATATGCTATAAAGTGAAGGGTTTACTCCACAGGTTAACTGTAAT
>NW_006285484.1:1396248-1400949 GCF_000327345.1 Myotis davidii
GTTCAGTTCATTGGCCTCTGTCTTTGGAATAACAAGCACTCTTTGTGTTTCCATGTAAAAGTGTTCCTGTCCTCCAACATGGACCTCTCCTGTTAGGTGCAAGCACAGGGAAATTCCTGAAGGTGCAGGCTGGTTGGAAATGGTCATGTTGGGGGAATCAAAAGCAAGCAAGATGTGGTGGACTGGCCAGCCTGGAATTGTCCTGACCGAGGAACTGATGGGTCAGGCATTTGTCCTGTGTCAACTGAGAACAATCTTTCAGAGATTACAGTTCTGGATAACAAGCAAAAGCAAGCAAGATGTGGTGGACTGGCCAGCCTGGATTTGTCCTGACCGAGGGTCAGGCATTTGTCCTGTGTCAACTGAGAGCAATCTTTCAGAGATTACAGTTCTGGATAACAAGTAGAACGTGTCTGGTTCCGTTCCTCACTCTGCCCTGACGCATCAAAATCTTAGGAGTTTTTCTTCTATTTATTCTGCTGCTCCCTACCTCCCACCCTCAAAACCAACACACACACACACACACACACACACACACACACACACACACACTATTTGGAAAGAAGAGATCTAAGAGAAATTTGGCAAAGCACCAAGAGGAAATCACAGGCAGTCAATGTCTGCTTTAGAGTAGAATCCCCCAAAGATCCCACCAAATATCCTGAGTCTCTTACCTTCAACAATTTGATCGACTTTTTCAAATGCTTCCTCAATGTTTCCTTGTTCAAGTTTCTTCTCAGGGCATAGGAATGAGTTGTGTTTTATGGCATCCTAAGTGACAGGAGAAAAACACAGAGCCAATTCTTTGTAAGTTTCTTCCACTGGCAGTGTTTTTCTTAATAAAAAGCCAGCAAACTCCCCAAATTGCCATTTGCTAGGACACATCAAAGGAGTCCTGCAAGCAGGGAGGTACTAGAGCAGTAGACGTGCTGCAGAGATGGGATGTTGGAGAGATTGTCTTCTTGACCGCAGAGGAAACCAATAAGGGTTAGAGAAACGTTAAGAATTGAGATCTGGAGGCACTTTGATGGTCCAGGATGATCACTACACATTTCTCATTTTTAATGTGGATCTCCAGGGAACAGGTGATAGGTCTATATCAGGGTTCCTCAAACTATGGTCCGTGGGCCACATGCAAATACAAATATTATATTTGTTCCCGTTCTGTTTTTTTACCTCAAAATAAGATATGTGCAGTGTGCATAGGAATTCGTTCATAGTTTTTTTTTTAAACTATAGTCCGGCCCTCCAACAGTCTGAGGGACAGTGAACTGGCTCCCTGTTTAAAAAGTTTGAGGACCCCGGGTCTACATGCAGTATGGGTGAGGTTCTGGGCCTTCCCTTTTTACCTTTTCCACGAAGAAAAACACTGGTGTAAGACTTAGGTTGCTCATGTACAAGAACCTTTAACTCAGAGATCTGAAAGAGCAGGCCGTGTTGAGGGAGAAGACTCAAGTCCTAATGCATTTCTGGGTAAGAAAGCCCAATAGATGTTGTAGGAAGTTTTTTCATTTCTTTGACATTTGACATATCTCACAGGGCTGATCTAGTTCTTTGTTTTCTTTCTGATAATAACATGAATGAACTCAAATAGAAGACTGGGAGCCATTCTGAGGTTCTGTCAGACCCAAGGTCGTTTTCCATACTTCAGAAGGCACCTGTCTTCTGCATTCTTACTCTCCCATAGCTTTAAAGCTATTGCCTTTTTTGCTAAGGATGATATTAAGATATTTACAAAAATACTTTTAATCTGTAACCTTACGGGAGAGGCCAGTCAGCTTACCTCGATGGTGACGATTACGGGCTCCAGATCTTCATAGGTGACCTTTATCTCTTCAATTGCACGTTTCGCCTGTACATCTGTCTCTGCAGCCACAGCACAGATGATTTGACCCACACAAAGTACCTGTGGAAAGTACATGCATGAAGCAGGTAGAAAATTCTGGGTAGGAGTAGGTTTAAGCTCAACTTTACCAGTGGCATCTTAGTTGTCATCATTGAAAAATAATAACCACTTTGAAGTCACATTCAACTGTATGTGCTTGGTTAACACATTACAATTTTTTTGAATTAAAAAAATAATTTAAATAATACAGATGTTTCCATTGGCCATTTTACTCAATGCATGTAAGCTCCAGAGTGAATGTGAGATTGGCTGTGACCTGAATCTGCTCTGTCCTGTCAAGTTAGGGTCATATGTATCGCCTTTGTGGTGTCATTTTAGAGTTTAAAGATAAGGACAGTATTTTTTTGTAGAACATGGCACTCCACCCCCATTCAAGTGTTGAAGCCCTAACCCCTCAATATGAGTGTATGGGAGATAGGGCCTTTAAAGAGATAATTAAGGTTAAATGAGGTCATAAGGGTAGAGCTCTAAATTAATAGGACCGATGTCCTTACAAGAAGAGGAGGAGAAGCCAGCGAGGCTCATGCACAACAAAAGGCCGTGTGAGGATGCTGGGAGAAGAAGACCATCACAAGCCAGGAAGAGAGCCTCAGGAGAAACAAACCTGCCGACACCTTGAACATGGACTTTCAGCCTCCAGAACTGTGAGAAAATAAATTTCTGTTTTTTGAAGCCACTCAGTTTATATTATTTTGTATGCCAGCCCTAATAGATAATACAGGTCCTCAGTGACAGCCAGCTTCATCTGGAGTTCAACCAAAAGAACAGTGATTCATGCCAAGGCTGCAGGAGACACAGTCTGTATGGGACTCTCTGAGATGTGGCAATAACAGCTAACACTGAGATCCTTCACGTGCCAAGCACTGTTGTAAGCACTTCACATGTATTAACTCATGTAAATTTCACAGCAACACAGTGAGGCGGGTGCAATGACTATTCTCATCTTACAGCTGATGCCACCCAAGGACACAGTGACTGAGAGGTAGAGCTGGGACATGAACCAAGGTAGTCTGGCTCCAGACACAAGAGCTCAGTGAATGATTGTTGAATTGGTTAAAGGTCAAAGATGGCAAGAGCAACTTTTTAAAAACTGGAGTGTGTGAGGTAAGTGGAAGGTGGAGGGGATGGAGTTGATCCAGGAAAGGAAGGAGTTCAGTGTAAATAACAGGGAGTGGCTGTGTTTTTTGTTCTCCTTTCTACATTTTTCTATTCTATCCTGACACAGGTCAGTTCCTACATTTTCCAGAGGAGGATAAATTGACTCAAGAGCACACCGGTGGTGGTGGTGGTGGTGGGGAACTAGGAGTTATTTTTCCATAGTGACTTTACTTTACTTTTTATTATGTTATTTCCTGACTCCAGAAGTGTAGGTTTGTCTGAATAAAGATGTTAGGGGTAGAAAGAAGCTGGGAGAACTGGCACCTCTACCCACATTGGCAGAGAGGGCAGGGAGGCCATGGGAAGTCGGCTTGGAGAGGGTTCCTTGGTGATTATCTATACAACTCATGGAAAGGCATATTCTGTACCTCATCTACAGCCAACAATTTCTCATCTTCAGTACCATTGGTGCCTGGAATGTCTTCAGCTGTTATCACATCAACCACCCCGGGCAATTCAAGGGCCTTGGACAAATCAATTGATCTGAAAAAAAAAAAGGAAATATTTAAGAGATAGAAATCAGCAAGTTTTGAGGGTCCCAAACCTGAAGGAGGGATAGAGCATAGTTGGAAATAAAAGTATAGAACAACTGGTCCAGCTTAGGCCCTGATCAGGACGCCCCCTGCTGGGCCCGGGGTAACATTTTCGCTGCTGGGAGGGGAGCTGTCAGATGGGCCAGTGTGCCTGTTGCAAGGGGCCTCCTTAGGAAGCATAGGATATCGCCATTTACCATTCAGTAATGAAGGATTTCAGTATTTTATCACCAGTTGAATATCAGCTCTACTTATTTATTTGAGCCCTGCCTGGGGCTACAGCAGGGAGATGGGGGCACTGTGAGGTTAGAATGGAATCAAGAAACCCATAGCTATAATTTTTGTCTTTTCCATGTGGTCATTTCCAGATACTTTCCCTTCCTCCTCCGGGGGCTGGTGACCTTTCCTTTTTCTTTTTTTGTGTGTGATCTTTACTTTACTCTTTCTGTTTTAGGTCCTTTGGGTTTAGGACACTGCAGAAGAATTGGCACATTTCTCCGAGGAAATCCTCAGCTCTTGGCTCTTCTGGGAGAGCAGTAAAATGGAAGGCTCTGTGTGTGTCCCCGCGTGAGCCCCGTACCTCTGTGCTTCTCTCCTGCAGCTTCTGTGGGTCTCAGTGTGCCTTTCCTTCCTTCTAGTTGTAGAGTTTACAGTCAGCCAGGCTTCCTGTGGTTCTGGGTGAAGTCCGTATTGTTTCTCTGAGGTATTAATCAATTGTTGTGTGCGGCGTTAATTTCCCGGTGTTTATCTCTGCCGCCATCTTAGTTCGGCATCTTCTTTTTCTAAGCAGTACCCCTGTGCCCCTTTCTTCTGGAATTCAGGGGTCTGTCTCCCTGTCCTGCTTTCTGATTTTCCCAGTAATCAACCTGTTCACATGTAAAGGGATCATGATGATGAAGGCTAAAGTGATGTAATTCCTGAGGGTGAGGGACCAAAATCTAAGCCCAAAGCAGGATCTCTGGTGGGGGAGAGGGTAGCAAATGGCCGTGGGGCCCACCCAGATCCAGACTAAGTGCCTTGGCTGCCCTCCAAGGGGCGTAGAAACATCCCTGGGCATGTAAGGCTATGGAGCAAATGTTCGCTCTGGAACTCTTCTCCAGGAAG
>NW_006285484.1:1400999-1411412 GCF_000327345.1 Myotis davidii
GTGTGTGGAGATGGGGTTGGGGGAGGGGCTGTGCTCTAAATAATTGTAGACATTTTCCAAGTTGTCCTGCCAGGAGTGGGGGTTCAGTTACTTGCAGGGCTCTTGTTTTGCTGACGAGATGAAAGGTTTTGCAATCAGGGCTGGAGGCTGAACCTTGCTCCTCTCCCATGCTGTCCTTCCCCCACACCAGGCTCAGCCGCTCTTCAAACCAATGGCCAGAGGACGTCATTGGACAGTGTGAAGAGATCGTCAGTTACTAGATGGTCAAACTGTTCCGGGTCGGTTCAGCCCCAGACACACCAATTGATCTGCACTGATTTGGCGGCTCAGGCCTGAGCTCAGATCCAGCCTCTGCCTGACTCGGCCTAAACAAAGGGCCAGTGTGCAGCAAAAACACAGCGTCCGGACTAAAATCGCCACTCTGAACAGCTTGCTTGTTCGCACGGCTACAGCTTATCTCTTGGTGTCTAAGTTTCTGTTAAATTAAGCTCACTGACCTGGTACCTCTGGACTCCCTGGGGCACTGTGACCGAGAAATCTTCCAGCCCACTAAGGAACGGGTCTGAGACGTCAGGATATCGAAGGCCGTCCTGGGCGAAGATTCAGAACAAACTGATTAGTCCGTGTTTAAGCTGGGCTTTGATTTATGCAAACATGACTTGGCTATAGTACCCACAAAACTGCACGGTCAGTGTAGGGAGGTAACCCAAATCCCCATCGCTCGCCTCCAGGATTTTACTTTTGATGAAAGCTTCTTGCCCTCCCTCTCCTTCCCTGTAAGGAGGAACTGGACTGACTGGTTTGAAGCTGATCCTCAGGTCACCCTGAGAAGGAAGAGAGGGTGAGCTTGCCTGCAGGGAGAGAAGCGTGAAAACTGGGGCTACGTAAGCCATCCCGAAGGAGCTGGCGTTCACTGTACACACGAGAGCCCATAGCCTATTGCTTTTCTCAGCTACTCGGCTTTCTGGGAGAGAAGTAAAACGGGAGGCCGTCTGTGTGTCACTAAGCACATCAAGTGTCTTAATTCAGAAATTAAATTCCTGGGGAATGTGGCTGGTGAGGGTCTGAGTAAATGAGAATCAGACACTTTAGGAACGCTGAGCTGCTGGGGTGGAGTTGGGGGGAGGCGGTATTAGGTAGGGAGAGAGCTGTGATCATTGTCAGGAGAGGAGAGAGGGAGGCAGGGAGGGAGGGAGGGAGAGAATGTTTTGTTTTGCTTAATTATTCCAGAAATTTACAATCAGAAAATCTAGCAAGAAGCTACTTCAATATTAGCATGTAAATAAATTTTAGTATTTTAGAAAAATAAAATTTTATTTTACGCTCCATATTGAAGTTGGAATATGGGCAGGATGGAAGGGTTGACAGTAAAGGGACAAAAGTGTACATTTTGGGGAAATGGAAATGCCCTATATCTTGTTTGAGGTGGTGGCTCCGTGGGTTGACACATTGGTCAAAACTCGCTCTATTTAAACAGGTGCATTTCATTACGTGAGATTATACTTTCCAAAGTGATATTGGAAGAAAAATAATCGCACACTGAGGCAGGGGCGCCGTAACCTTTCACTGCGCAGGGCACGCGGTCGGCCTCTGTGGCTTGAAGGCAGCCTGGCCCGGAGCCCCAGGAATCTGGGAGGCGGGATGGCTGGGGGCGGACTGGCTGGGACCCAGAACAGGCGGCAGGCCATGGCCCAGCCCCACGGGACAGCTGGCAGAAGTAGTGGGCCCGCTGGGAGCTAAAGGCTGCGAGGAGCCGGGCAAGAGCGAGCACTTACAGGTGCAGAGGGCCGCTCTGCCAGCGGCTTCAGTGTCTGCAGCACTTGCAGGTAGAACTTGAAGAGGAAGCTGACCATCAGAGTCCTCTTGAATTCCACCCTGCCCCCCGGAGCCGAGCCTGGGAGGGAGACTTCGTCCAGGAGCAGCCGGCAGGCCTCGTCCAGCATCAGCTCGTTCCAGCGCCTGGTGGGAGGGAGGCAGCAGGGGATCAGTCAGAGCGTGTGACAGGTGCTCGATGTTGCTTGGTGATCACTTAGAGACTCCGAAGTCCTATTTATTTATTTATTTATTTATTTATTATTTTTTTGTTAATCCTCACCTGGGGATGGATGGAGATATACATATATATTTCAGAGAGGAAAGGAGAGGGAGAGAGAAATTGAAATATCAATGATGAGAGAGGACCATCAATCAGCTGCCTCCGGCAGGCCCCTCACTGGGGTTGGGGGGGATTGAGTCTGTAACCCTGGCATGTGCCCTGACTGGGAATCGAACCATGACCACCTAGTTCTGGTCCATAGGTCGATGGTCAACCACTGAGCCACACTGGCTAGGCTGGGGATAGTTTTTCCATTGATTTTTTTAGAGACAGTAGAAGGGAGGGAGACAGAAAGAAAGAAAAAAGAAGCAGCAGGAGAGGGAGAGAGAGAGAGAGAGAGAGAAAGAGAGAGAGAGAGAGAGAAAGAGAAAGAGAAACATTGAAGTGAGAGAGACACATCAATTGGTTGCCTCCTGCAGGCACTCCAATCTGGCCAGGGATCCAACCTGCAACCCAGGTACATGCCCTTGACCTGCAATGGAACCGGCAACCCTTCAGTGTGTGGGCCCATGCTCTAGCCACTGAGAAAACGGGCCAGGGCTTTATCGAGCTGGAAGGGAGTGTAGAAATCACCTAACAAGCCCTTCAGGAGAACTGAGGCAAGGAGTGGGCTGAGGGCACAGCAGGCTGGAACCTGGCATTCAATAAACAGACCCCGAGGGCCAGTTCCACGGTGAACTGGACGAGACTCAGACTCGGACGTGGCTTTCACCGAGGAAAAGGCAGGTGGCACCCGAGCAGAGGGTGCAGGTGCCACGCGGACGCTGCCGGTGTGCGTTTGCTGGAGTATTGGTGCCACAAGAGACTGGGCTGGAGGAGTCCTCGCCATTTCAGTTGTATTCCTCGCCCCAAAAGTGCCACCTACTTAATCATCGTCAAGAAAGGTCTGATTCATTTAGCAAAACCATGGAAAGAACAAGAAGTGCTTCCACACAGAGGACTTTCCATTTTCTCAGGCTTTGCCAACACACGCCTGAGCCAAATTTCCACCTTTTTTTTTTTTTTGACGTCGATCCACCCTCGGGCACAGGGGCACAGGGCTCACTGCTTACCTCCCTCGGAGCTGCTGGCAGGATTGGTGGGCGCTGACGGTGGCTGCCCCGAGTCCCCCGAAGGCGATGTTCAGGTCCTCGATGGTGTCGGTGCCCCCCTTGAGGAGGACCCGCATGCCCGCGTTCACGTGGGCCCAGGCGTTGTGCTGGCACTGCGCCTGTCGGAAGGCCGACACCAGCTCCCCCTGCGGAGGCAAATGCCGTCGGGAGCTGCTCCATGTGTCACCCTCAGAGCACGGTTTCTGCTTCTCGGCGCCACTGATTAATCACTTGGACCCAACGGAAAGGGACACCAAGGACACTGGGCACCATTTGAGGGCAACTCGGCTGCCTTCTCCTTCAAGTGAGGAGTGTTCTGCGCAAGGACCCCTCCCCCTGCCCCCCCTGCCCGGTCCCCTCCAGGAACGGGGTCACTGCACCCTTTTCCTCTGAAGCCAGGACAGAACGGCTGGCTCCTTTCCATGTGTCATCTTTCCAGGTGCCTGGCCCCGGAGTCTTCAGGCCCCGTGTCCCCTGCGAGGATGGAGGACCCTCCTAACACCAGTGCTTTTCTTTTCTTTTAATATATATGTATTTATTTTTTTACTTTTTATTGGTTTCAGAGAGGGAGGGAGGGAAAGGGAGAGAGAGACAGAAACACCAATGATGAGAGAGAATCATGGATCGGCTGCCTCCTGCATGCCCCCAACTGGGGACACAGCCCACAACCCAGACATGTGCCCTGACTGGGAATCGAATTGCGACCTCCTGGTTCATAGGTTGAAGTTCAACAACCACTGAGCCATGTGGGTCGGGCTCAACACCAGTGCTTTTCGATATGATCTGCCCAACATGCAAAAGAGCTCGACCGCATTTCTTGGTTTGCAGAAGCCATCACCTTCCATGTGCAGGGCTCATAGGAGAGTCGAAATGAACTTCCCACGGTGGCCAGGGAACCCTGTGTCAGGGCAAATCAGGAGGGCGATGCTGCCCCGCTGACCTCCTGGCACCGGGACCCCTGACATGGGGTCACTGGAGATGGCCCGAGTCCCCAGTGTGTTTCCAGCTGTGTGGCTCTGAGGGTGCGGTGTTTATCTGCGAGGTTTCCTGCCTGGGACCTTTACACAGAGGCACGTTTGACTGGGAACACATTTCAGAGTTCATTCCACAGGAAACATAAATGGAGGTCATGCATGGCTGACAGCATGCCTTACTCTAAGACTTCCTGCACAACCCAGCAGACACCTGGCTTCTGATCAGTGTGTGCGTGTGAGTGTGTGTGCGTGTGTATGTGTGAATGTGTGTGAATATGAGTGTGTGAGAGTGTGTGTGTGAGAGTGCGTGTGTGAGTGTGAGTGTGTGAGTGTGTGAGTATGTGAATGTGTGAGTGTGAGTGTGTGTGAGGGTGAGTGTGTGTGAGTGTGAGTGTATGAGAGTGTGTGTGTGAGTGTATGAGTGTGTGTCAGTGTGAGTGTGTGTGTGTGTGAGTGTGCGCGCGCGTCTGTGTGTGTGTGTGTGTGTGTGGGCGGGGTGGTTTTGCCTCTCTGGGAAGACTGTCCTCTGGGATTCAGACACAGTTTGGGGAGAGGCACAGGGGACAGAGAATGAGGACAGAGGCCCCGCCATAGCTGGGGGGTGGCCGCATCAACCTCAGGGTGCTGTGCTGGCAGGTGTCTGGAGGCCTCACCTTCTGTGAACTGTGGGGTTGGCTGGAGCGGGAGTTTGAGGCCCGCCCAGCCTCCATGTCCTGTGGGTCCGACAGAGAAGCTCATTCCCAGCCGGGGAGGTTCCCCTCCCGGAGTCGGTCAGAGAGCAGGAGGAAGCAGGACTGACTGACCGCAGGCCTCAGCAGCCGCACCCACAGCTGAAACAACACCCTACACCCACCCCGGGCTGCCTGCCAGGGGGCTGAGGCCTGGAGCTGCCGTCCAGGATAGGAAGTCATGACTCTGGCAGACATCCTCTCTCCTCTGCTTCAGTGTAAAGGCCCCGGATTTGGGGCCGAAGAGCGAGAAGCAGCTCCCAGGAGCGGCCTGCGCATCTTACCTTTTGAGAGTGAGGGATGTGCACAGATTCCAGAACCTCCTCCGGCCTGAGGTCTGCACTCGCCAACCCGGCAAGAAAGTGCTCGCTTAGCGGAACCTGCCGGGCGCCGCCTGCTGAAGAAGAGGACGTTTCTGCACAGGCAGCAGGGAGCGCGAGGCGGTCTGTGCGCTTCACCGTCAGCGCCAAAGAGGGGTCACCCCGCTCAGCACCAAGTGACGAGGGGCAGAGCGTGTGACAGTCAGGACTCGCCTGTGCCTCCAACGGGGAGCGAGGATGGGGTGGTGGCGGCAGCTTCAGGACATTTACCCCCTCGCAGCCAGTCTCCCCTGGCCGGGCCTGTGCGGGTTTTCACTGTCCAGCAGAGGCCCGTTAACTCTGTGATCAAGGGAAGGGCGCAGCCTATGCTGGGACGGGGTTTGTTCACATGGTGAACAGAGCTCAAACCCCTGGCTCTGCCTTTTGTTCTTGCTGCTGCTCTGGGCTCCTAACCAGACACCTATGCTTTCAATGCACACAACCTCCTTTCAGCCCCATTGCTATCACTGAAGGGTCCCGGTCCCCTCTGGCTTTAAAAGGGGGGTTTGTGGAGCCACAGGAGGTGCATGAGGAGCTCACCCTACAGCCTAGAGACCCTGACGGGTCGTGTTCCTGGCACAAGCAGCACCATGCCAGCTGGAACAGGTGTGGGAGGAGGCAGAGCACCCACAGATCCCCGCTGAGCTCTGGCCCTCCGGGGGCTGGTCAGCGAGCCCACGGCCTGGCTTCTGGAGCTGGGCAGTGCTCCGGGCCGGCTGCTTCGCAGAGCTGGGGGGACAGAGACCTGAAGCCGGGGTAACGACCAAGCAACAGCCCAGGAGAAGTTACCCTTCCACTCCTGCGGCTGGTGCAGGAGGCCGGCTGCTGCGGGCCCAGCTGTCCTTTCTATCCTGACGCCCCGGAGTCTTGTCTCTTCTCTCCTGGTCTTTGGGGGTCAACTGGGGTCGTCCTGGACCACAGGCCGGAGGACTCAGCCAAAGGGCTAAGGGCTGTCAGGGGTGAAACCCCTCCGCGGGCCCCATGCAAAGCTGTTGGGGACCAGAGAGCTGTTCCCCTGCCCCAAGGCTCTCCCTACACTCTGGGTTCCCACCGACCAGGGATGTGGCCTGGGATAGGTTTTCTGGTCGGACACACCCCTGAAGTTCACATGGGGCAGCTGGATTGCTCCCCCTGACCCCCAGCGCCTGGGCCCGTGTCAGCGCACGGAGGGGTAAATAATGGATGGGCTGAGCGGGGTGGACAGGCGGAGTGGGGATGTGATGGGCTGTGTGTGAAAGAGGGGAGAAGGGTTGGGAGGGGGATGGAGAGGCCCTGGGGAGCGGCCTGAGGGAGAAGAGGCGAGTGCATCCGTTTGGCAATCAGACCGGCTGGGTTCCAGGGCGGGTGTCTGTGCATGTGGGGTAGGGCCTTCCTGCAGGAGCCTGCGCTTCCTGTGCTGCACTGAGAGCCAGGACACGGACTCCACCTTAAAGAGGAGCCTTTAAAAAAGGACAGAGAATCCTTAGGTGCTGTGGGGAGTGCTCTGGGGTAGCTCACCTGAGGATATCAGATTGAGGGTAGCGTTGCCCACAGCCAGGATTGGGTTCAGATCCGAGTAGCAGTGCCGACTGATGATATGTCCCCCTAAGGACTGAGGAGAGAGAGACTTACAACCTGGGCCAGTCCACCCTCACGCCCTCTGCCCGCAGGCACCTGCTTATGCGAAAGGGCCCAGGGGGGGCTCCGTTCACACTGCCTGGGAGTCCATGCCGCCTGGAGAGGAATGGACGGTAACCCACACTCCCGGAGCTTTTGGTGTGGCCACCTGCTGCTCCTTTCCACACACATCTACTCATCCTCACAACAGTCCAGTGAGATGGATGTTGTTCCTACAGATTCATTCTACAGATGAAGACACTGGGCACAGAGAATTTGTGACGCCTGACCGAGGTCTCCCAGCTCGAAGGGGGCCAGGGTGGGATTCAAACACCAGCAGCGAGGCTCAGTGGCCAGTTCTGAGCCCCCCCCCTGCCCCCGAACCCAGCCATGGCCACCTTGCAGAATTCACCCAAGCATGCCCGGGTGCGGGGCACCCATACCACTGAGAGTGGGTTCCTTTCCCCCCTTTTGGAAGACTCCACGCAGAGTGGGTTGAGCCTGTAGCGTCTCAGAACTTGGGAGGGCACTGACTGGCCATTCAACTCAGTACCCTCCGCCCCTTCTAGTGATGGAGTCCACAGTGACCACCGCGTTGCTGCGGTTTGGGTGGTAATGCTGGTGAGGGCAGGGAACCCCAGTTCCTCTGTGGACAGCTTGATTTTCAAGTTTCCGCTTCCACTGAGTTGAAATCGGTCTCCTGTGGGTCATACTTCTATCCTCTTGATCATAGGAAGTGAACCCATCGCCCTCTGGAGCCCATAAATATTTGAAAGCAGCTCTCATGGCCCCTCTGATGGTCCCTCATGCACCACCCTCTTCCTGATGCGATGGCCAGCCCCTCTCTCTCCTGCATCATCTCCTCGCCAGGCTCCAGAGCGTCAGGGCTCTTGACTGGGATTTCGAAATCACTTGAAGAGCTTTTTCAAAGGAAACAGGTGCTCCTTCCCCAATTCTCTATGCCCTGAGGGTTTCTGACACACCGTTTGGGGTATGTAGGGGAAGGAGCATGCAGTGCTCTCTCCTGAGGTTATAAAGAACCTGACCTTAAACTGTGTTGCCCAGGTCTGACCATTACACTCCAGCTGTGGTCTAACAGTCTGGAGCAGAGCAGGCCGCCCTCCTTATTTAGGCACCATCCTTCCGTTAATGCAGCCTGAGGCGGAATTGGGTTCTTTGACGGTTGTCTCATAAAATCAGCAAAACCACGAAGTCCTTTTCCTACCCACCGTGCAACTAGGCCATTTGACTCAAGCTGACTTAGAACCCTCCTTTACAAGTTATTAAGGAATGTTTGTTAACTATTACGTATCCGTTCATCGTGCCTGTCGTTTCACCTGCTGAGACCCTTCTGCATACAGGTCCTGCCAATGCCGATTTCAGCATTTCCGTGGGATTGGGCAGAGGTGCCGCGGGCCGATGGTGGGGCCGGAGGACTTACCGCCATGTTCCGGATCTGCTGGCCCGCCAGGCTCTTCAGGTGCTTCAGGAGGGCTCGGTAGGTCTGCGTTTTCTCCTCTGGGAGCTCGGACACCCTCTCAGCCAAGACGTCCTTCACCTGGGCCAGGCTGCAGCCGGCGCCTATGCTGAGTCCTGGAAAGCAAGTTGTTTTCACAGGGGACCTGGGAGGAGCCGCTGAATGGTCAGCATGACCCAGGGCCTGAGTGCTCGTCTAGCACACGGCGCTCCACGCTGGCTGCACAGAGAATCACCGGGAACTCGACAACAGCACAGAGGCCCCTTCTACAGCAACTTCATTAGAATCTCTGGGCCTGGGGCTTTTTCAAAGGCTCCGAGGTACTTCTGTGCACCAGGGTTAGGACATCTGAGCTGAGCTACATTCTTTTTTAAAAAAAATATATTTTTATTTATTTCAGAGAGGAAGGGACGGAGAAAGAAACATGAATGATGAGAGAGAATCATTGATTGGCTGCCTCCTGCATGCCCCCTACTGGGGATCGAGCCGGCAACCAGGGCCTGTGCCCTTGACTGGAATAGAGCCCAGGACCCTTCAGTCTGCAGGAGGACGCTCTAGCTCAGCCGTGGGCAAACTACAGCCCGCGGGCCAGATCCGGCCCATTTGAAATGAATAAAACTAAAAAAAAAAGACCGCACCCTTTTATGTAATGATGTTTACTTTGAATTTATATTAGTTCACACAAACACTCCATCCATGCTTTTGTTCCGGCCCTCCAGTCCAGTTTAAGAACCCATTGTGGCCCTCGAGTCAAAAAGTTTGCCCACCCCTGCGAGTCTAGCCACTGAGCCAAACCAGCGAGAGCTGGTCTACATTCTTGTTTGAACAAATGCAGGGGACTAGAAGCTAGAGAGAAGGAATGATGGGAATATCTAGCAGGTAGCAGACCCTACTAGAGCTTTCCATGACCTCCTCCTGAGTAACCGCAGTGAAGCTATAGAAAGATGTTTTGTAATTAAGGGGGATACATCTGATGGCATTGCAGGGCCAGACAATCCACAGGGACTTTTTGTTTGGCCATTTCCATTGCTCACATCACCCCCTACTTTGTGCTAAGCAAGACACCACTATACGGAGAGAATTCTCTTCACTGTACTTATATTCACGTTGCATTCCATCTTTGGTTACAAAACCTAGCTTGTATTTCAGTGGAGTTGAAGAGCTTTAACTTGGCTTGAGTCTTAGGGTGTGGATTTTGTTTTAACTCATGCTAATCGGAGTTCCTGCATCTATGGGATAAAGATGCGGTGACTTTCTGGAGTACTTACTGTGCTAAAGATTTTGAGGGGCAAAAGGTATAATGAGCAAAACAGGTACATGATCTAGGTTAGCATGCAACATTGGAGCAAACATATGCAGTCACAGGAATTTATTTTCTGGGGTGCTGGTGGGGTGGGGGGGGTGCATATGGCTACCCCTGTCCCACCAGTGTCCTTCACTCTTGGGCCTTAGGAAAAGGTTGAGAATCCTGGGAAACATCCCTGGAGGCCACTAGAGGGCACTCACACTTTAATTTTAAGAGGCCCTAGGAAGGTGTGGGTTTGTTTCTCAGATTGTAGAATCTGGCTCTAATTTATGGACAGGATCCAAACTGAGTGGTCTGGTCTGTTCCAATAGCCAACCGCACAGGCCATGGGGTGGGCCTTGGGGACGGAGAACGGCAGGAACAAAGGAGCTCTGATTTGGAAGCAGGAGACTGTGGCTTGGCCACCAGCCAGTTTAGAGACCTTGGTCAAGTGCACTTTCCCTTTGCTTCTCGGCTTCCTCATCTATCAAACGAGGGCCTGGAGTTACACTGAGGATTGTGAGTTGTGCCCTGAAGAGCCCCCTCAGGGGCAGGTATAAGGGGCTCGGTGATAGGAAGGATGCGGGAAAGCTTCCCCCTTTTTCAAACAGCAGCTTCTTTTCAGGTGCTTATTCTAAGACCTGTTTGGGGTCAGGGTTGTGGTGCTAAAGAGCAGTTGGGAAAATGTGGGTGCCTGGGGTGAAGACTAGGAAAGGGCTTTCCATCTGAACCTTGTGCTTAAATTAATTGTCAAACTCCCAACCCACCCATTTTATTTTACTATTTTCTCTCCTTCCACTCTCTGTTA
>NW_006285484.1:1411465-1412848 GCF_000327345.1 Myotis davidii
AACAAACAAACTTTTCTTCCCATCTTCTAACTTTCCCTGGGCTGGGCTAATAATTAAATTAACAGATTAACAGGAGAAAATCAAGTTTTAATACATGCATAGGGAGAATTCACATAGGCAAGAAATTCCAAAGATGGCGAGGCTCCATGGGGTATATAAGTCATGTGGACAAAGGAGAAAAGGAGGAGAATGAGGTGTTAGATTTCAGAAACGAGAATGGGCAATTTACAGGTGGTTGAGGGAGAGTTGAACACACATGGCAGGAGAATTCTTGCTAGGCGACTCAGAAAAAAATGGACACAGCAGGTATCTGCCTACCAGGCCCCTGTCTGAAGACCTCTATTTACCACAGTTAATTCAGGCCAAGGCGACCTCCTAAGCTCTCCTTTCTCTGTCTGAATCTCTTGGGCAGGAAAGGGGGGTGGTGACCTAGAGACAATACATTTGCAGTGTCACTTGGATGGGAGGACAAAGGTTCCCTCTGAGTCTGGTTTCTTAATAAACAGCTTAAAACCAATATCCGGAAAAAAACAAAGCCAGCTTCAGGGTGGTGACTGGGGTGGCGACTGGTTCCCTTCATCTCCCTTTCCGAGTGGCATGCAGGTGTGCTGCCTGAGTCGGCCGTGGCCGACGACGCTGGGAAGCTCTGGTGCTGAGCAAAACCAGGAAGGCCCCCTTCCCTTGCACATGGTTGGGGTGAGGCTGGGGAAGGTGGGCTTGCTGGCCTGCAGCACAGTCTAAGCTTGGCTGACGATGGTTAGAGGCCAGGAAGCGAGGCCTCCTGGATGGAGGTGATACAGCCAAGGCAGGTCCCCTCCACCACCCACACTGACCCCCACAAACACGAGTGGCTGCTGCTTCCTTCAGCCAACCTCCTTGCTGCTGAAGTTGGGGAAGTTATCATTTCCTCTGCATCCCAATTCAAGTTCCTGACCAATTCATTCATTTGTGTGTGTGTGTGTGTCCCCCTCCCCAATTAAGTGTCTGACTGAGCACTTATATGCATGTACAGTATTCATATGCATGTACGTATAGGCGAACCTCTGGGGGATGCAGAAAAGAGTAAAATAAAGTTCCTTTTGTCAAAGGATTGCTATGCATCTTGAAGGCAATGTCTTGCATGTTTCCTCCCTGTGCTGTGAGAGCCACCTTGCCTGATGATGTCTGCACATAGTGGGCTCTTAAGGAAGTTGTAAGTGACCAGAGTGCTTGTCCAGGCGGGTCTTTGTCCCACTTGGCCTCTTGCCATTGTCCCCAGGAGACAAAATAGCATTTGAGTGCCAGACAACATTTCTCCTGCTTTCACTCTGTGAATATTCCCAGTCCCTGGAACTGACAGTCAACCAACTGATGGGTAACAGCCGTTCTCTCTTGCTGTCCTCC
>NW_006285484.1:1414558-1415350 GCF_000327345.1 Myotis davidii
ACATGCATAGGGAGAATTCACATAGGCAAGAAATTCCAAAGATGGCGAGGCTCCATGGGGTATATAAGTCATGTGGACAAAAGAGAAAAGGAGGAGAATGAGGTGTTAGATTTCAGAAACGAGAATGGGCAATTTACAGGTTGTTGAGGGAGAGTTGAACACACATGGCAGGAGAATTCTTGCTAGGCGACTCAGAAAAAAATGGACACAGCAGGTATCTGCCTACCAGGCCCCTGTCTGAAGACCTCTATTCACCACAGTTAATTCAGGCTAAGGCGACCTCCTAAGCTCTCCTTTCTCTATCTGACTCTCTTGGGCAGGAAAGGGGGGTGGTGACCTAGAGACAATACATTTGCAGTGTCACTTGGATGGGAGGACAAAGGTTCCCTCTGAGTCTGGTTTCTTAATAAACAGCTTAAAACCAATATCCGGAAAAAAACAAAGCCAGCTTCAGGGTGGTGACTGGGGTGGCGACTGGTTCCCTTCATCTCCCTTTCCGAGTGGCATGCAGGTGTGCTGCCTGAGTCGGCCGTGGCCGACGCTGGGAAGCTCTGGTGCTGAGCAAAATCAGGAAGGGCCCCTTCCCTTGCACATGGTTGGGGTGAGGCTGGGGAAGGTGGGCTTGCTGGCCTGCAGCACAGTCTAAGCTTGGCTGACGATGGTTAGAGGCCAGGAAGCGAGGCCTCCTGGATGGAGGTGATACAGCCAAGGCAGGTCCCCTCCACCACCCACACTGACCCCCACAAACACGAGTGGCCTGCTTCCAGTTCAGCAACCCTCCCTGCTGCTGAA
>NW_006285484.1:1429411-1431949 GCF_000327345.1 Myotis davidii
ATCACCCATGACCCAGGACCCTTCAGTCCACAGGCCAACGCTCTATCCACTGAGCCAAAATGGTTAAGACTCTATGGCTCTTTTATACCACAATAATGAACTCACAGAAAGAGAAACTAAAAAAAAAAAAAAAAATCCCACAAAAAACAAACAAACAAACTTTTCTTCCCATCTTCTAACTTTCCCTGGGCTGGGCTAATAATTAAATTAACAGATTAACAGGAGAAAATCAAGTTTTAATACATGCATAGGGAGAATTCACATAGGCAAGAAATTCCAAAGATGGCGAGGCTCCATGGGTTATATAAGTCATGTGGACAAAGGAGAAAAGGAGGAGAATGAGGTGTTAGATTTCAGAAACGAGAATGGGCAATTTACAGGTGGTTGAGGGAGAGTTGAACACACATGGCAGGAGAATTCTTGCTAGGCGACTCAGAAAAAAATGGACACATCAGGTATCTGCCTACCAGGCCCCTGTCTGAAGACCTCTATTCACCACAGTTAATTCAGGCTAAGGCGACCTCCTAAGCTCTCCTTTCTCTATCTGACTCTCTTGGGCAGGAAAGGGGGGTGGTGACCTAGAGACAATACATTTGCAGTGTCACTTGGATGGGAGGACAAAGGTTCCCTCTGAGTCTGGTTTCTTAATAAACAGCTTAAAACCAATATCCGGAAAAAAACAAAGCCAGCTTCAGGGTGGTGACTGGGGTGGCGACTGGTTCCCTTCATCTCCCTTTCCGAGTGGCATGCAGGTGTGCTGCCTGAGTCGGCCGTGGCCGACGACGCTGGGAAGCTCTGGTGCTGAGCAAAACCAGGAAGGCCCCCTTCCCTTGCACATGGTTGGGGTGAGGCTGGGGAAGGTGGGCTTGCTGGCCTGCAGCACAGTCTAAGCTTGGCTGACGATGGTTAGAGGCCAGGAAGCGAGGCCTCCTGGATGGAGGTGATACAGCCAAGGCAGGTCCCCTCCACCACCCACACTGACCCCCACAAACACGAGTGGCCTGCTTCCAGTTCAGCCAACCTCCTTGCTGCTGAAGTTGGGGAAGTTATCATTTCCTCTGCATCCCAATTCAAGTTCCTGACCAATTCATTCATTTGTGTGTGTGTGTGTGTCCCCCTCCCCAATTAAGTCAATGACTGAGCACTTATATGCATGTACAGTATTCATATGCATGTACGTATAGGCGAACCTCTGGGGGATGCAGAAAAGAGTAAAATAAAGTTCCTTTTGTCAAAGGATTGCTATGCATCTTGAAGGCAATGTCTTGCATGTTTCCTTCCTGTGCTGTGAGAGCCACCTTGCCTGATGATATCTGCACATAGTGGGCTCTTAAGGAAGTTGTAAGTGACCAGAGTGCTTGTCCAGGCGGGTCTTTGTCCCACTTGGCCTCTTGCCATTGTCCCCAGGAGACAAAATAGCATTTGAGTGCCAGACAACATTTCTCCTGCTTTCACTCTGTGAATATTCCCAGTCCCTGGAACTGACAGTCAACCAACTGATGGGTAACAGCCGTTCTCTCTTGCTGTCCTCCCATCCAAGTGACACTGCAAATGTATTGTCTCCAGGTCACCATGGCATCTAACAGGCAAGAGTCCTGCAGGAGACTATAAGGTATTGAATGATGTCATCTGAATACCTCATAGTCTGTGCAAAGGTTTTGATAGTAAAGTTTCATGGTGGGATATACAGCACACCAGAAAAATGATAGAGTTGGAAATAGGCCAGACAAGACAAGTTTCCAAACTATCTGGCAAGTGGAAGTTTAGTGCAGGGATTGGATCACTGATGTTTTATAGGAATACCAGGAACTCACCCTCACTTGTTGTAGACACCATACTCAGCTCTGAAATCCTCGCAGGAGAGAGGAGAATTGGGTGAACATGTCCTTGAGATTTCATTGCAGGTCCTGAAAAGTAAATATATATATATTATAGAGAGAGTTAGGAAAGAGAAAATGCCTTTTTTGGGGGCATTGGACGTTTCTCATAAAAATGTTCAGATACTAATTTAAAAATTGACAAAACATGTATGTAGATGTGAAAGCAGTGGGCATATACGCAGCCAAGTAAAATTATAGCACATATGCTCCCAGTATATGTTTTTATTTATGCACTCACTGCATGGTTATCTAAAAATGGGAAGTAAAATGGATGAGAGGTTTTTAGAAAACTCTTGCATGTGGGCACCAGGAGACATATATTCGAATATCTGTAATATTCAAAGCCATTGTTGGAAAGCACTCCATGTCCTTCAACAATAGAATGAATGAGTCAATTGTGCCACAGTCGTACCATGAAACCTAGCACAGTTACACGCAACAGTGTGGGCGAATCTCAGCTCAATGAACAAACCAAACTGCAGAAGCATAATACCGTGTCAATGTAGTTATGTGAAGTTCAAAAAGCACATAAAACCAAATGACGTCTTGCTTAGGGACTGAAGTTTATGTGGTAAACCTGTAAAAACATGGGAGGGACTGACCAGCACCACATTCTGGCTGATGAGTACCTCAGAGGAGAGGGAAGGGAAGGGAAGGG
>NW_006285484.1:1432054-1454718 GCF_000327345.1 Myotis davidii
GGGGAAGGAAGGGAAGGGGAAGGGAAGGGTAGGGGAGGTGTTAGGGAGGGCCCACAGGGTCTTCAAAGTTTGTGGTCAAGTTCTTGTTCTTAAACTGAGTGTGGATGATAACTGGGTGCACATTGTTAATATACCCATACATACTTAATAAAATTCTGCTATATCTACTGACTATTTACAAAAATAATGTAAAAAAGAACAAAATAGATTAAATGATAAAAAAAACAACAACCTCAAAACACTAATACTTTCCCCCCCACACCTCAAGGGGTTACCCTGTATACTCCTAGAGTCTTCAACTTTGGAGACCATTTGATATGATATGATATAATATGTTTGTATTATACTTTTATATTATTGCTATAATATATATAATTCATATATATATAATTCATATATAATTACTAGAGGTCCAGTGCACGAAATTCTTGCAAGAGTAGGCCTCCCTTCCCCCGGCTGCCAGCACCAGCTTCCCTCTGGCACCTGGGATTCAGGCTTCCCTCACAGCCTCAGTTTCGTCTGGAAGGTCACCCAGTCTAATTAGCATATTATGCTTTTATTATTATAGATATGAATAATCATATGTAAGTATTACATTATTTATATGTAATGGTATAGTGTATTTTGTGATATATTATTAACATATAATATTTTTATTTCAAAGGATGAGGCTTTTCGCCTAAAAAGGCAGTGCCTGGAGATGAGAGCAGAGTAGGGGTGTAAGTGCAGCTTGGCATTAATGGCGGCATGAGAACCATTGCGCTTGCTCACCCAGTGAGGTGTTGCCCAGGACGAGAGGCGCTTCCGGGTGCTTCGCTTTCAGCTCCAGGAGATCCTTGAGGGTCCCAGGGGAGATCCAGGTGACCCTTTCTCCACGAAAGGTCAGGGTTCTTTCTTCTGGGTTCTCTGCCAGTCTCTACGTGCAAATGACAATGTGTGTGCACACCTGTCTTCCCGGGTTAGGCAAGATCCCGGGCGGAGGCATGTTCCTCTAGAGCAGTGGTTCTCAACCTTCTGGCCCTTTTAATACAGTTCCTCATGTTGTGACCCAACCATAAAATTATTTTCGTTGCTACTTCATAACTGTCATGTTGGTACTGTTATGAATCGTAATGTAAATATCTGATATGCAGGATGGTCTTAGCTGACCCCTGCGAAAGGGTCGTTCGATGGCCAAAGGGGTCACAACCCACAGGTTGAGAACCGCTGCTCTAGAGAGATTCCAGGTGTGAGGTCCACTCGACCTAAAAGACACTCATGACACCTGTTGGCTAATGACTGAATTTCCATCACTAGGGATTTACTCCTTTAGCTTAACACTGTTTTCATGTAGCTCTTCAGAGACAAGTGACAATATGAACTGGCACCTGTCACTGACCCTTCAGTATAGAGCAATTTAACATAATTTAGTATCGTGGCCTTAAAAATCATAACTATACTAATGCTCTTAAGTTAATGTATTCAGCCTGGACTTTTCCTCCAAAATCCAGACTCATATACCTAAAGGAGTACTCAATGTCCGCTCTTAGATGTGTAATAGGCATCTCAAATTCAACATGTTCACACCAAGGTCCTCATATTCTATCCCCTTCCAAGGCCCCAAAGGAATCCCCCCCCAAAGAAAAAAACTCTGCTCCTCAGGAGGTCTCCTTCTCCATAAATGGCCACTTTCCAGCTGCCCAAAGCCTCGTCTCCCCTCTCTGTCCCACACCCACATCACATCCACCGGCAAATCCTGTCTGCTCTTCTTCCAAATCCTGCTGCTCACCATCTGCACACTGGCAGCTGTTCCAGCACCCCCATCAGCACCCTGACTGGGCTCCCTGCTTCTCTCCCCTGGCCCCTCCATAGGCTACTCCCATCCCAGCAGCCAGCATGACCTCACATCCCACGACAACATTGATAGGAGATACCCCTCCTCTGTTCAGCCTCCCCGATAGCTTCTCATCTCACAGGGAGTAAAACCTAGTAAGTCCAGGTATGGTCTGTGCCCCCTGTCCTGACCCCCACCCCAACCTTGCCCCCCTCCCCCACAGCCACGCTGGTCCCTGCTCTGTCCCTTCATCAGGAGGGCACTCTCCCATCGCTCACACCTTTACACTTGCTGTCCCACCGTTCGGTTTGCTCTTCCCCCATATACCTTCGTGGCTGGCTCCTCCCTTCCTTTAGGACTTTCTTCAAATGGTACCTCTCAGAGAAGTCTTCCGTTCACTGAGTATTTAAAATTGCAACCCCTTGCATCCTATTCCTCTTTTCTGTTTTATTTTTCTTTCTTCTCACTTGTCTCTCTTATCTTGCTAATTGCCTGTCTCTCCCACCAGATCATGTTTAAACTCCTCCAGGTCTTTGTGTCCTTTTGTTTCCTACTGCACACTCAGTAACTAGAGCAGTGCCTGGCACGTGGCTGAAGGATAAATGGTTGTTCAATGCATGGAGCAATACACCAGAACCCCTTCAGAATTAGGTATTTTGTAAAACTGCACCGGATAGAGATGCTGCTAGAGCAGTGGTTCTCAACCTTCTGGCCTTTTAAATACAGTTCCTCATGTGGTGACCCAGCCATAAAGTTATTTTCGTTGCTACTTCATAACTGTCATGTTGCTACTGTGATGAATCGTCATGTAAATATCTGATATGCAGGATGGTCTTAGGCGACCCCTGTGAAAAGGTCGTTCGACCGCCAAAGAGGTCGCGACCCACAGGTTGAGAACCGCTGTGCTAGAGGATGAGGAAAGGGTGTGGGTGGCTGAAAGTGATTCTTAGGGTTAACGTACTGGAGGGGCCAGAAAGACCAAGTGAGAGGTTGAGCAAAGCTGTATGGCTTGGGACAGTCAACAGGGACACATATGATGATGTCACTTAAAAAATGGCCTCAGCTGAGGCTTTGGGGAGTGTGTCCAGGGCAACATCAGGGCTTGGTGAGCTGAGCAGGGACAAGCCTGTTGATCTGACCAAACATTCCCATGATTTGACAGATTTCACAGGAAGAAAAGGGTAGTTTGAGCAACTGAGTTTATAACCAGTGACATTTAAACAAGCACATAGAACACCCGGTTCATCTTACCAAGAGTTCTGGGGGGAATATGAGCTCCTGAGTAGGGTCCAAGGGCTGGAACTCGTCTTTCGCAAATAACTCTGTGGAAATCTTTATAAAGGGCAGAAGAAGAGGGCTCAGTCAGCCCAGCTCGACTGGAAACAGCACCCCAGGGATTTACATTAATCAGGCACTATGAACTTAGTAATAACTTTCCTACTCTTCTTACCCAGGGAAATGGTTCGAACCAATTTGTGTTAAGTAAGAATTTTATTGTAAGAGAGAGAGATTGATGAGCCACTAGTAGGATACTGAAGAAAAGGGTGTTCTATGAGATACCTCAAACAGTACCCTGTGGAACATCAACAGAGTCTATGAAAAATTATCAGAGGTTAAGTAGATTGGGATTCAAACCACTATCCTCTCACCTGTCAAGTCAGGATTCAAAGTGCTAAAAGCACCGAGAAGTCCTGTAGCTTAAGAAAAAATGACTCTACACCTACGTGCCTCTGTGTAAACACACACGCACACCCCACTAATTTTAACAATAATAGTTAAAATTGTTGGAGTGCTTTTTTCCCAAGAGCCATACATGTTAGTCATTTATTTAATCCTTCCAACAACTGTGCAAAGAAGGTAAATTATCATCTCCATTTTAACGATTAGGAAACAAAACCTCAACGAAAAGTTACCCAAACTGCAATCTTGTTTAAATAAAAAATGTTCTAGCTTTGGAAACACTTATTCCCAGAAAACATTCCTGAGGAGGTGAGGGGAATTGGGGAAGCAGTGTGGGTGCAGGGCTAGAGGTCTGAGTAATACGGTAGAGCATGGAGAGAAGTTGGGGCAGACAGCTCTGGGTTCATTCTCAGCTCTGCCATGACTCCGACCCTCCCTCTGGAAAGGTTCTTCCTTTTAAAGGCTAAACGGAAATAATGCATATTTTGAGGGTAATTGTGACCCTTAGGTAAAATGGCCTGACATTTATCTCACACTGTCCATTTTTTTTTCTGTCTCTGAGGTCTTCTCAGTATCTGGACAGAAAACATGCCATTGTTCCTTGTAAAGGTTCTGAGTAGGACCCAGATGGAAGCATTACAGGCCAGCATCTGAAGGATCAGTTTTTGTGTTAGTTGGGTTTAGAAGTGTAGGCAGTATGTAGGAGCAATGATGTGGTGTATCTCTAAAACCTAGAAATAAGACTGCATCTGAGAATTAAAGTGTAAAACAAACATAATGAAGAATTAAAAGGTCCCCCTCACAGGTGCTGGGCCAAGACCTAACAGTTACTCATTGGAAAATATTAACAGCTCCCAGAGAAGAGTGGGTCTGTGCAGACGTCTGGTCTACCCTGGTGGAAGAGGGGGTCTTCTATAATGTTACCCTTATGGTGATTCAACTGCTCTGCACCCAAGCTCACCAAGCAAGCTTCTCACATTGTGGCTCCCTGGGTGTGCTTTCTGCAGGGGAAGGACATGGGGCTCAGTGATCATAAGGTCCACTTCATATCTGTGTTTCTCTTTATAACGGAACATCAGGGCCCACCATGTTCTTTTGGGTTGGTTAAAGTACGTCAGGTGGTTTCCAGAGCCCAGGTTGAATTCCCAAGGCCACCAGATCGAGAATCAGACTTTCAAATGTACTGATCCCGGCAAGGCACTCATTTTCTGTGAAATGCTCATGGGGTTGGGGGCGGGGTGCAGCCATTTTCCTTTGCAACACCCTTCTGTTCATTGCACGCCTTCTTCAGACCAAAATGCAGGGACAGTAGGGGGCCAAGAATGGGAATAAGGTAGGTCCGCGGGACTCAGTTTCCTCTGAGGCTGACTCTGTTCTCTTGGATTTCCTCATCTACAGGAGCCAACTCTAGCCTGTATTCTGGCTTCTCTAAATAATTCATTTAAGAACTTGGCAGTGAGTCTTTTTGGAAACCAGTATCTCTGAGAGAGCAAAACCAGGGACTGGGATGTCTCAGGCTGGCCTTCTAGCCCTGTGGCCATGACCTCACCATGACTCCAGATGGGCTCCTTCCCCTTCCCAGAGGCTGCAGTGCCCTCCATACAAAAAAGGGGACACAGCAATAGAGGACCACTGCCAGCCAAAATCCAGGCACTGAGACCCACCTCTCCCCAGTGGGACTCATCATTGAGGTCATTGCTGGTGTGGGTCTATCTTCTCTGGCCTGAGCGGGCTTTTGTTTAGTTTCAGCCTCCCCGAGAGCCAAGAGGATAGTCAGATCACAGACTTTGAGTCACCCCCTAACCTGCCTCCCAAATGACAAGTGCTTTATCTGTGCAGGCACTGGGGACACTTGGAACAAAGCAGAGAATGAGCATCAGAACTAATGAGCACAGTGTCAACACTGGGCCGGCGTGGAGCAGCGCTCTCAGGGAGAGAACAAATCAAACACGGGGACTCACATCGCTGCTCCTGCCGAGTGAGGAAGAATCCTCTTCTCCCTGAGCCAAGCAGCATCCTCCTGCTCCCTTCTGCTGACAGCCGTTCAACTCCTAAGAAGGTGAAATGCCTTGAGATGAGAAACTTTCTCTTATAGGTAAATGGCCCTGTGCCTTGAGAGGTTTGGCAATTTAAATGAGACAACATTGTTTGTCACTTTTAGGTAATTTCTATTGGAAAAGGCATCATCAGAAGATCTTTCTCCTTTCTACTTTATTTTTAAAGTAAAATGATACATATGGAATATATAAAACTTATATGTAAGATATACCAAGTATCTAATCTATATACATAAAAGCCTAAGTGACCATCCAACCATCTGACCATCCGACCAGTAGCTATGACACACAATGACCACCAGGGGACAAACGCTCAATGCAAGAGCTGTTGAGCTGCAATGACTTGGCAGCTGCGGTTCTCAGGTGATGCACCCGGAACCAGAGAGGAGGAAGCCCCATTCTGGGGTGCATCACCAGAGAACCGCCCTCTTGCAATCTAGGACCCCTCAGGGGACGTGAAAGAGCCAGTTTTGGTCCCATCCCTGTAGGCCAGGCCGAGGGACCCCACTGGTGCATGAATCTGTGCACCGAGCCTCTAGTTATAGTATAAAACAATAATATAGACTATAGAGAAGCATAAAAGAAATAAACTATTATTACCCTATTTCACTGGCAATATTTTTACATAATATATAATGGTACTATATTTTAATACAACATACTTATTTTGTCTTTTTGCCTATTGTTTTGTTTATTTACTTACCTATTTGTTTACTTACCTAGAGTAATTTTCCATGTCATTAAAACATAATTTTGCTGATTGCATAATAATCAATCTTCTGGATTTATACTTGTAAAATTTGCTATTGACATATACTTAGGTCTTGCCTACATTTTCTAATTATAAATAACATTATAATAAACATTTCTGTCTATTGCTTGTACAATTTTGTGTACATCTCTGAATTTTTTTTTAAAAATATATTTTATTGATTTTAGAATTAATTGGTAAGATGTCTTTCAGGGCAATAACTATCCATTCTCTAGCATATATAAGACTCAACAACATTGAATGCTATCACTTATATAAGGACCTTGAAAAAAGAAAAGAAAAACATGAAGAAAGATGGGTAAAGAAAACCACTTTGGTAACCAGACATTTGGGATCTGCATGGGGCTCATTGGGAATGAATGGACAGTCAATGGATTTTAAAGCAGTTTTCCATTTGCCGGCTCTTTATTTCCCATTTTCCCCTAACTCACCTCTTGTATCCTCTTCCTTAAATAATTTTCCCTAAGCATTTAAGGAAATACTTCCAGATACCCCAGTTCTCTGTTTCTGCTCAACTGCCTCAGGCTGCCAGCTTCCTGATTCCGTTCACTATGCTCTTTCATTTACTCAGTCCTCCCACAGCTCCCTGGAGGGGCCATGGGTCAATGATGACAGAACAAGCCAGTCTTCCTGGCCTATTAGCTAGGAACCTCAAGTAGCCCCACTAGGGCTCTGTTCCTTTCACCCCCTTTTTTTAAAAAAAACTTTTTAGTATATTTATTTATTGAGTTCAGAGAGGAAGGGAGAAGGAGAGAGAGAGATGGAAACATCAATGATGAGAGAGAACCATTGATCGGCTGCCTCCTGCACGCCACCTACTGGGGATCGAGCCTGCAACCCAGGCATGTGCCCTTGGCCGGAATTGAACCTGAGACCCCTCAGTCCGCAGGCTGATGCTTCATCCGCTGAGCCAAGTCGGCTAGGGCCCTTTCACCCCTTAAAGTTTCTGGGGCCTGCTGGCTGCAAGGTGCATCTCTGACTACACTTTTGCCTTTATCCCCATAGGGAGAGAGGTTTCCTTTAACCTGCTTTACTGTATTTGTGTTTCACAAATGCTTTTCCATTTACACCGGCAGTTTTGATGAGTTTACAAAAGCTATTGATTTTCTCAGCTTGTCATCCTTGGCTCTCCATGTGGCAAAAGTCTAGGACAGGTGTGCAAGGGGGACTGGCCTGGCTCTGGGGACTGGGACATACTGCCAGGCCCACAACTACTGTTTGTGGAGCTGCAGCAGCAAGAGAACAAACAGAGGCCCTCGCACCCTTCTCTGCCCAGCTTGGCTTGGTTCTACAGCGAGGGGCCTCAAACACCGTGTGAGCACCCAGCCTGACTATCCACGCTCTGTCTATTCTCTCCAAAAACACCAGTCATTGGCCATCCTTCAGCCTAGGTGCACACACTGGCTGCTATGATCTGCTCTAGGAAGATGGACTTGGGAAGAGGCTGTGTCAGGCCTGGGATTGGGGTCAAGACCAAACCTGGATCCTGGTCTAGAAAAGAGGTGAAGGCTTCAGGTGAACAAGTCACCTTGGACCCAGGGCTTCCTGAGAGTGGCTGAAGGAGGACCAGTGAGGGGCCCTTCAAAGTGTGGGGTCCTCCTTGCTTGGGTCGAAGGGTGGTACTGCCCACACCAATCCTGCCCTTAGGAGAGGGCCATCGGATGTGCCTGGCTGGTCTCCCCGTCAATCTCTATTCACAGTGGCAGCAATAATAGTAGTAAGTATTTGTTGAGCTCTTTTAAGTGCCAAACAAGACTTTGCTACACGCTTGGCCGTGATTTCTCACCTGATCCTCACAGCAGCCAGGGAGGTGTCCTCATTTTGTTGAGGAAGCTCCCTGTGCTTTTGTACCTGGGGCCAATTTTGGATTCTGCTCTGCATATTTGGCTTCTTTATTTGCTCACACTCTCAGCTGGTCTGGACTCTTGGACTAAAGCTGGCCTCCCTAAAGCCAACTCCATGCCCTTGCTTGTTGTCTCTTTGGGCTCGCGGCAGCCCTCCGACCTGTCCTGCTCTAATGCTTTGCTTAACTATCATGGGAGATGCCTGGTTAGATCACCTGGCTTCCCTCTGTGGTGTGACATGGGACATCAAAGGAGGAGTAAGGTTTACCTTGTCCTCAACGTATAGCTAAAACTCCTTGAGTCAGCTGGAGCTAACTCACTTTTCTCCCTTATAGTCTGTTTAGATGGTTTTAAAAAGTCAGCTCCTAAATTCCCAGCCTTGACCAGCGGTCACTGACATTCTTACTCTGTAAGGTGTCCCCATGGTCATCTACTCACCATGCAGAAGGTCTTTCCACTCTCGAGAATTGGCCGGTACCCAGTGCAGCGGCACAGATTGCCTGATAAAATAAGAGGCGTGAGTATCAGTAGGCTTTTTTTTCACTGGTTTCTTTGGAAAGCTAAAATAGACCCCATTCTTCTCTCTGGGGTGAACTGCAGCTACTTTAGAAACAACCAAGGGGGTCCTCGAGTGGGGCTGGGGTGACATTGTGGACGGGATGGAGCAGCTGGAGGCACACTTCTCACCTGGCTTTGGGGGTGGTGAGTATTCTCCATGTCAAACCTACCTCCCAGGGCTTCCATGAGCTGCTCCTCTGAGGGCTGTGGGTGGTTCCTGAGCAGTGTGTACATGGACATCACCATCCCAGGGGTGCAGAATCCACACTGGGTGCCGTGGCTCTTGGCGATCCTCTCCTGCAAGGACACACACATGGTCACAGTACCTGCCTCCCTGATGCCACCACCTCTCACCAGGCTCCACATCTTGCATCTCCACTGAGGGGAAGAGCTCATTCCCTAAGCAGTGCCCTCCTCCCCTCCATCAGAGGTGGCCAGTGTCCCCTCTCCTACTCTGCTCCAGGAAGAAGCCACTCAGAAGCCATTTGCTATCCCTACAATCATTTCTCAGGCTCAAATGCCCAGATCTTTCTCATTGGGAATTAGCAGCATGCAGCCTTCCTTGCCAGAGTGAGAAGAATTCTCCCAGGCAGCACAGTCAATTCAGCATTAAAAAGACCAAGAAGTGAGAATGTTAACATATGCTCTTACCTGCACAGGGTGAAGCTTGGTTTTGATGCTTCCCACACCTTCCACAGTGGTGACAGCAGCTCCGTAGAGAGAGCAGATGGGCATCAGGCATGCGGTGATGGAGAAGTGTCTTTGAATGAGAAATACAAGGAAAATCAAGGGGAATAACATGGTTCTGCCTCCTGGGGAACCCTGGGACCAATAAGGGCAGCAGGAACCCCTCCCCCGCCCCCCAACCAGAGGCCTATCATTCAGCCTGGGAGATGGGGGACTGGACGGGGGCAGGTGGAAGAATTAGAGTCCCCTCTGCTGACTCGGTGCTATCTTCAAGAAGTGGGGATCCTCCAGGGAAAGATGGGCATTCTGAACTTCAGAAAACTTTCCAAGCTCAGAACAGACTACCTGGGTCTGGCCTCAATGGGAATGGACTTGTGTCATCAGGAGTAGTATTGGACCTCAATAGGTATCCCTTAGGACATTGACCCCATAACAGGCAAGAGGCACACCTGTGCCTTTTACCCATATTCATGAATTTATTTTGCTTGTTAATTTTAACTTCCCTGTATAAGGTCGCTCAACAATGTTGGATGGTTTTGTTCTGAAGGCATTTCTTGGGCCAGTAGATTTGGGAACAGCCAAAGTTCTGGAATCTAGTCCTTAATTTAAGGATGGAATTATGGCCCAGGTCCCTGCTCTGCAGGGTTGGCCCAGCCCAACAGTAGGAATGGCATTAGTGCCAGCCAAAATGGGTGGGCTCAAGTCCTATGACTTACTGGTTGCATGACCTTAAACAAGTCACTACATATTGTTGAGCCTTAGTTTCCTCATCTGTGAGATGAGTGGTTGAACTAAATTGGGGTTTCTTAACTTGGGATGCACACATGGGCTGTGGGAAATCCATGATCTCCCTGAAAGTGTGTGCAAAATGTAATCAATGAATGCATTTTCCGAGAAGACAGTTCACAGCTGTTATCAGATTTTTGGAAGGGCCTGAGATCCAGGGCGTGGAGATCTTCCTTAGCTGTGAGATGAGACTAGAAGCCTGGCAAAGAAACGAAACCCTCCCCTAGCTCTGGGTTTCTGGGCAGGATACCTTATCTTCTTGGACACAGGGTCACACTTGGACACCATCACGGTACAGGCGCCGCAGCTCCCTCTGCCGCAGGCGTACTTGGTTCCTGTGAGACCTACTGGAGGGAGGTGGTCAAGGAAAAGATGCCCGGGTGGACCTGTGGCTGCCATGATAGCTGCCTCCCTAGGGTGTTGCTAGCAAGGAAAGACAGGGATGCACGTCTGAGAAGTCACTCGCCTCCAGGCCTCAGTAAGGACCTCTCCGTACTGTGTCAGCTGTGGGACACATTCTATTAACCTCTCCCTGCCTGCTTTCTCATTTGCAAAGAGGGAAAGTGATACCCACATTATCTTCACCTGCTCACCATAAGCAGCTTGGAGGAGAGTGGATATAAAAGTAAAAGCCCTTTGAAAAAGTCTGTTTCATGACAAGTACGCTTCTGGGTTCTAATCACGTCATTGGGAGAGAACTTATTGTTAGCAGTTCAATGTATCACTAGTTTTGCCCAGTAGTTTGTATTGCATTTGAATGCCAGTGACTGAGCCTTTGGAGAAGACCCCTGCCCTTATTTTCATAAACTACCTTGAATGTCCTGCTCCTGCTTGGTCCAGGTTCAAGTCCAGGTCTAGACTCAGCCTCTGCTCCCTCTCTTTCATCAGCCTTCTCCCTAATTGTGGCCCATTTCCACAAAATTTAGGGGATTGGATATACTTAACTAGTGGCTAAGAAGAGTTTAGAGTCACTGACTTTTTTTTTTTTAAAGCCATAGGGCTTATTCGCGTAAACTGTCATAACCTTAAGTGCTTTTAAGGGAGGTTGTGTGAACCAGTGGAGTGGGTCAGGTGTACCTGGAGAGCTCATGTCCCACTTTTCATAGGGGCCTGGGACAGTCCCCACTCACCTCTAAGCCAGACTGTAGCCACACAGGAATGACTAGCTTCCCATTTTTCATGAGAAGCTAAAAATCCTGTTTTTTAAAACCATGGGATTTCCTAATTTTCAAACATTGACAACTAATTAAATCCATGTGAGCTTTTAACCAACACTAGTTTAGGGGCTGATTCCCTCAATTTGCAGTTTCTGTCTTTTTTTTTTTTTTTTTTTGGCTTCCCTGAGTGACCCATCAGACTTATCCGTTAAAATATGTTTGCCATGATGATGGCCTAAATTTCAGAATATAAAATGGTGAGGGAAAATCGGCTGTAAGGAAACAGATGTAGATCTTTTTCTATGACACATGTTCTTCCTGAATCTGGAAAACTTGGTTTCTTTCCAGGGCAGGGTGCCTGAAACACAAGCCTCTATTACATAACCGCCCTCCCAGGACCGGAAGGCCCTTAAGGGAGTAATTAGTGCTGAAGTAAAGAGCTTAGCTTCTGTTTCACTGCTGTGAGATCAAGACATGAGAAATTCTGGGGAAACTTCATCCTCTGTAAATAGCCCTGTTAACTTAATATCCTTAAAACCATTGCCAAAGCAAAGAGAGAGCAAGGGCCAAGGGGCTGACTGTTTGGGGAAGGAGAGTTTGATTAGTTCTCATAATCACAGCAGGCCTGACTTTTAAGGCAAACACAGACATGGCCAAGACTTTGGTCAAAAGGGTCCAGTTCTTTCGTAGGAAGGTCAGCAGAGTGACTTCTGGGTCCGCATTTCTCTCTATAACCTGCGGTGAAACCAGAAAAGAGATTATTATGAGGACTGAATCAATGACCTAGTGGTCGGCAAACTCATTAGTCAACAGAGCCAAGTATCAACAGTACAACGATAGAAATTTCTTTTGAGAGCCAAATTTTTTAAACTTAAACTATATAGGTAGGTACATTGTTATTCACTTAATTAGGGTGCTCCTAAGGCTTAGGAAGAGCCACACTCAAGGGGCCAAAGAGCTGCATGTGGCTGGCGAGCCGCAGTTTGCCGACCACGGATAGTGGAACGTCTGTCATGGCCAGCTGGGTTCAGGGATTGGGGTAAAATACTAGGCCTGGTTTCATCTGCCCCTGCTTTTTAGTGCTCCCACGGCAAACGACCTTCACGCGTATTTACAGAGCAGGAGACTCACCAAGCAAGTGTGGCGCCTATGCTCTGTGAGGTGATGAGAGCTGGAACCACTGCTGTGCAAGGGGCCCTGGGGCGGTGTTCTCTCTGTTTGATCCACTATCGGCTTTTGTGGAATTTTCCAACCAAGTCTTTTCTACTCTTGAAATATTTTAACCTGGGAGAGACTTGGATGCTGTGTATGTGCGTGCATGTATGTTTATGTATGCATGCATGTGTGTGTATGTGTGTGTGTGTTTAATGAAGGATCCAGGAGGGAAGAAAGCTGGGTAGGAAGAGTTTCTATTCCGGTACCTCTGAGACACTTCTAGTGGGGAGTCCATGTAGTAACATCAGGGATCTTAAGAGTTGGTGGCAGGAAGGGGAGGCAGAGAGGGCTGCTGTCATCAGGAGAGGCCCTAGTGCATGCCAGTGTGGTGAGTGGTGATGGTGGAGTCTTGTTGCCCCAGCTCAGGATCCCGGGTGGCTTTGGTGGGACCCTAGCATCTCTCCCTCCCTCACCTTAAAAAGTGGGGGGTTCATCCCTAAAAGCCATGGAGGAACCTTGTTTGGTGCTTCTCTCTCGTTTGCTTATTTGAGGATATTTCCTTTGACTGTCCTGCAAACACCTCCAGCCATTCTCTTGCATCAGAGGAAAGACAGATTCAGCTAATTATGTTAGGATCTTCCATTCTCCCTGGACGAAAAACCTGACCTAGTGTAGACCCCCAGGAATA
Organism: Myotis davidii; assembly: GCF_000327345.1. Classification (NCBI taxonomy): domain Eukaryota; kingdom Metazoa; phylum Chordata; class Mammalia; order Chiroptera; family Vespertilionidae; genus Myotis; species Myotis davidii. Next base: position 1,445,252 of record NW_006285484.1, read on the forward strand.
AAAATAGTACAGGAAGATGCTTCCAAGTGGAGATATTAAAATTCACCTGCTTTTTTGCCGACTGAAGGGTCAAGGGCACATGCCTGGGTTGTGGGCCCGATCCCCAGTGGGGAGCATGCAGGAGGTGGCCGATCAATGATTCTCTTTCATCATTGATGTTTCTGTCTCTCTCCCCATCTCTGAAATATATATAACAAAATTCACCTACTTTCTGGAGCTCGAGGGGTCTCCTGCTCAACAAAAGAAGAAGCCTTTCTCTGCACTTCCTCCCACCCCAGGTCCTTCAAACACTTCTCCTGAGAATGCGGTTGGATAATGTTTTCATTATCTAGCTGACTCCAATCCCCACCACACACATCTGTAGTTTCTCCAACTCTCAACTTCCTCCCTGTTCTAGTTGCAGCTACTTCGTTTGGAGCTCATGACTCACAGAGGATGTGGAACAGAAAACAGAGGAAGGAGCCTCTGAAGTCTAGGGCAGTGGAACAAGCGAGTAAGGACTCAGCTCATAAGAGATAGTTTTGGAAGAATGTCTGGGGGTTGCTGGCTGGGGAGATTGGACACAGGATGGAGAGTTAGAAGGGAAATGATGAGAATGTAGAGGTTCTATGTTCTATCTCCTTTCTTGATCCAAGCCCTGGCATGGGCAGTGGGTTAACATGGCCAAGTCCCAATTAGGTTTATGGGACTAGAGAGCTGAGGGGTCCTAAAGGACAGGTGGTGAGACCCAAGGGAAGCCACCTGCCTTGGGAGGTGGCTTAATGGTCCCATTAAGGATCAGAGAGGGGATCAGGAGAGGAGGGGGCCTGGCAGAGGGCACTGAGGGTTGACTGTGTGGATGGATGGTGAGGACTAGAGGGAGGGATGCCAGGGAGACTGACAAAGGGAGACCCTCTCTCCTTGTCATATAGGTTCCTCCTGGAACGTAGCCACAGCCCAGGGAAAGAAGGGACCCAATATGGACTGTAATTACATTTTACCCAGGTCTGTATAATGGAGACTCAACAGAAAAAATAAATTGATAAAGAGAAAAATAAAGGAAGCTCTGTTTCTCCTCCTGAGTTTGAGGATCAACATAGCCCACGAGATAAAGTGCTTCCAGCATATCAGGCTCAGTGTTCGGTGATTTACAAGTTTGAGGGGATTCCTAATCAGTGAAAGAAGCACCTCTCGTTTAATCTTGACAACCGCCACAGGAAGTGGGTTCTGAGAAGGGTGCTCTGAGGCCCAGGGAGGGGAAGTAACTCGCATAAGTTTATACAGTAAATGGCAGAGCTGGACTGGACCCAAGACTGATACCGAGGCACCTGCAATTAACCCAGTGCTTTCCTGTTGCCCACATCCCGGAGGCAGAGCCATGACCAAATCAGTATGGGTTCCAGTCCCTGGCTTCTTTCTCCCTTTCTGGAGGAGCCTCAACCCAAATGGGCCACAAAGGCTCCCCTCCAGCTAGTAGTTTCCTGTGGTCTCAAGCACTGGTCGTAACACCCAACACTTACCTTCCGCCCGTTCACAAAGAAAACCAACTCATCGGATTGCGGCAGGTCAAGCATCACACCTGTAAACAGGTTTCACCTTACAATTCTAGGTGGGTATGCTCTTTGGCACCAGCCACGGGGCTGAGCACCAAGGATCCAGGTCCAAGCACTGAAATCCTTCCTTGTGTGGAAGTTGGCAGTTGGAGTCCAGAGAGCAGACTCCTTGGCCTCGTGGCCTTTTAAGTCTAGAGCACCTGTGTGGTCCCGCCTCTTACCTTGTGCCTCACTCTGCCTCCCACCAATCCTGGCTTTAAAGCTTGCTCTGTGCATGGCCCACTTCCCTTCTTGCTTACTCTGAGGTTGGAGGGCCTCAGTGTGAAAACCATACACAACCATTTAAGCTCAAACCCACTTTGTGCACTGCCTCATCCCCTGGATGGGTTCCTTCTTCTCAAAGAGAGAGAAGTGGACCTCCCACTTTTTCCAACTCTGATCTCATTCTAATTGCAGAAATGTCTCCTTGTGGGAAGTCAAATGGACAATTCCCGTCTGTGCCCTAAAGTGGAGTGTGGGGTGCTGCATTCACCCAGCCCCTCTTTACCCTTCCTCCTTCCTCCCCACCCGCAGGATTGGTCCACTGGAAAATAGTGATGTAGTCAAGGCAACCACTTTACAGATTAGTAAACAGAGGCTCAGATAGGTAAGACCAGTAGCTCTGGACCATGCAGAACGTAAGTGGCAAAGTGGGAACTATAACAAAGGTCTCCTGGATTTAAATACCTGTGAGCATATAGACAGATCCCTTTCTTGATCAAAAGAACAATATCATTTTGATCTTTCTGAGTATCTCCAGTTAGATGTCTGGAGCTAAAGTCAAGCAATTCTTATTCTTTCAACTGAAGCAATGCCCAGGACTTGGCCTCACATGTGGGCGATGCAGGTAGCTGCTCAAGTGGTCTCGTTTCAGGAGAGGAAGCAAGACCTCTCTGTCGGCCAGCCCACTTCCTTCATGAGTGTGTGGAGCCCTGGCATGCCATGGTTAGAGTCAACCCTTTGTCTTAAGGCAAACTCACTGTGACAGTGCCTCAGGCCAGAGACAACAAATACCTGGCATCCCCTTGACCTGGCTAACTAAGGAAGATCCTCCTTCCCACTTGGTCAAGATGTGGCTTCAGAATCCTTACCACCGCAGAGCTAGTCCAGAAACATCCCTAACCAAATGCACTTGGAAGCTGCCAACTTTCTTTATCATTCAATGTCTAGGTCCAAGGCCTGCCCATCTTCGTGCACCTGTGGAGATGAGTGTTTACGCACATGTGCACGTGTTTCTATGTGTGTGTGTGCGTGTTTCATATGTGTTATAGAGTTGCTGAATAAATCCACAACAGGGTAATGAGAGAAGTTGGAGGTGACAATGTGAATAAGGTAGGGCCGCAGGTCAGATTTTTTGATCATGCTACTTCTGCTACAAATAGCTCGGTACCTCTCTGAGGCCTAGAATATGAGGACCAAATTCCTAGGCCCAGTGTGCAAAGCCCTCCAAGATCTGTTCCTATTGCTGGCCTCAGGTTCTTTTGCTCTTCAAAAACTACTACTCTTCTCATCATTCTTCTGCCTCAACCATTCTTCTACTTGAAACCTTGCACTGGCCTCCCAACACACCTAACAAAACCCCTTAAGCTCTCCATGGAGGCCCCTCGGGAAGGCCCCACTCCCTTCTCTGAGCACATCTTTAACCGCTGTCTCTCTTGTTCATAATCTCGGCCACACTGGCCCTTTCCCTGCTTCCTGAATGTTCTCATTTCTTTCCTGACCGAAGGCCTTGGTGCAAGTTATATTTTCTGCCTTAACTTCTGTTTTCTCAGACTTTGGCATGGCTGGTGCCTTCTTGTTATTTGGGTCTGAGCCCTTCCTTGATCTTCCAGTCTGAAGTCTCATCTCGGTCCTGCTCTCTTCTACCACCCACTTCATGGCATCCAGAGCTCTCATCACTACCTGACCTGGAGTTTTGTTCACCTCATTCACCTTCTCTGCTAGAGTGTAAGCGCCACAAGGGCAGGGACGGCACTGTATCCCTGGGCCTAGAATGGTGCCGACCACAGAGCAAATGCCCAATAAGTGTTGGTTGAGTGTCTGAGAGGCTCTTCCGTGTCTGCAAAGATAACAGCCCTGTTCCTGTCCTGCTGTGATTGCCCTCTCTCCCTCCTTCCTCCCTTTTAACCTACCACCAAAAAGCAACAGCAAACCTCCCTTCTATCCTTCTTTAAATTCAAAAAACACTTGCAGATCCAAATAATCACTTCTTTACTTTTCATTTAATAAACCAGGAACCAGGAAACCAGTCTCTTATCTGCCACTAATAGTTGCTTATCTTTTTAATGTTTGTGTCTCATTTCCCCAATTGAGTAATATGCTTCTGGAGGTTAGAAGAGCTACTTGTATCCCCCGGCATGAATGACAGCTTGCTCTTTGCAGGAGTTAATAAATGCTTGGCTGATTATCTAAAAATACTTTAAATGAAGAAGGCATCGTTCATTCACTCATTCATTTACCCAGTAGATACTGAGCGTCCAGCTTGCGCCATGCAGCATGCTAAGTGGTAGAGGCACAGTGAAAAACAAGATCAACAAGAGTTCTTCCTCCAAGGAGTTGATGGTTAATAAGAGAGAGAAAATTAACATGAGATAGAATATTTACCATTGTGAGAGCATAGACCAGGGGGAGGAGCTTTGTTTTGGGGAAAGGGATCAGGGGAGGCCTGAGGAAGGGACTGCTAGGCCTGAAAGATGAGTAGGAGTTGATTCTGTGAGAATTGGGAATGGAGGCGGGGCAGGCTGGGGAAGGAGGGAGTGGAGGCAAAGGCCCTTCCTATGGCTGCTTGCACTTGGGGAGAAGTGACCCAGGCATTATTTTTAAGGGTCCACAATCTCTTCAGCATCTCACTCTGCCCCTTAAAATAGGGAAGCAGTGAACGTAAAGATCACACGCTTCCCACTTACAGGAGTAGGGATGCTGCCAACAAAACCACATGGTGTGTCCCAGTATTTACAGGAAGGAGTCCTCCAGCGCCAACAGAAAATGCAAGCGGGTAATGTAGAATCGGATTATGGGATTAGAGTTATCAAGTATGAAAGCGCTTCGGATTAAGGGAACCAGATATGCTACTTTCTGGGAGACTGAAAACTGACCTTGACTGATTTATCAAGAGTGTTTTCAAACTTGTTTCAACCAGGGGGACTTGTTTGCATGAAACCTTATGCGGTGTGAACTAATTCAACAGCAAGTCTAGTTGAGCCAGGCTTTCTCTCCTTCAGAAACCCCAGGGCTGTGGGAACTCGGTCTAAAAATCACTCAGTGCAGAGTGACCCAAGGGCTGACCGCAGCGCGAAGACAGGCTGCTGTCTCTGCAGAGGGTTCTCCTCCGATCTTATGTCAGACAATGGAAAAAAAACAACACTGATTTTTTTTTCTTCCATGAAAAGGCAAGACCAAATTTCTTCACCTTTAAATGGATTGTTCTGGTGGGTGAGAGAAACTCCCACCTCCTGACTCAGGTGTTTGTATATTTGTTGTAAGAAAGGTTTCATGAATTGGTTACATCAAAGAACCCTTTTACCCAATGACGGAATTAATATTGGAAAGGACACTGCCCTCCCCCGCAACCAAAACAAACCTATTTCTGGAAAAAAACATGGTAACAAACCCTGCTTGCTGATGCCAATGGAAAAGTACTGGCCACACTCCCGTGTCCCTGGTGTGTTGCCCTCTGCTGTGAGCTCTTCAAAAGCCGAAGATGGAACACAGGTGACCAGGAGTGGGACACTTTTTAGGACCCTTGATGGGTTATTAAATGCCCATGGTCCAGACCAGCTGTGGGTAAACTACGGCCTGCGGGCTGGATCCGGCCCATTTGAAATGAATAAAACTATTGAAAAAAAAAGACCGTACCCTTTTATGTAATGATGTTTACTTTGAATTTATATTAGTTCACACAAACACTCCATCCATGCTTTTGTGCCGGCCCTCCGGTCCAGTTTAAGAACCCATTGTGGCCCTCGAGTCAAAAAGTTTGCCCACCCCTGGTCCAGACCCTCCATTCTCAACCTTATCGACTACGAGGCCTCTTCCTTCCCCTCCCAGCTCCAACCATTCAGTCTCTGCTGAGCCAGGTGGCAGCTGGGCTTATGGGAAGCTGGGGACCAGTGAGGCCTCAGGCTGTGTGCGTGGGGTCCTCTCCAGTGCCTGGAGTCTGGAGGAGAGGTTGGTCCTTCGGGGTGTGACTGGGGGTGGAGAAAGTTTGACATTGGTGTGCATAGTCAGGAGTGCCACATGAGTTACCTAACTCCTTCCTGCTCTGAGTCTGGGAGAGCATGAGGACCAGGCCTGGAGGGTAGACCACCTAGCCAAAGGGGAGTATTTTCAAGTCTTCAGAAGTGGAACATCCATGGGGCTTGCTATCCCTTTCCACTCTCCTATTTCTCCTTGGGAATGAAACTCCTATTTCTCCTTGGAAATGGGACTGTGTATCTCATGCCTGTCCCACCATACATTTAGGAAGCACGTAACACGTTTGACATCACAGGTTCACAGTTGGAAAGCAATTTGCCTGCATACGAGAACATGAATTTGTGGGGTGGGATGGATAGGCATGGAATGCTGCGGACCGAATGTCTGTGTCCTCCCCAAATTCATATGTTACCTCCTAATCCCCAAGGTGATGGTATTAGGAGGTGGGGCCTTTAGGAGGCGACTAGATAATGAGGACAAAGCTTCATCTATGGGATTAACACCCGCGTCCCTTCTTCCAAATTAGGACACAGTGAGAAGATAGCAGTCTGCGAACCAGGAAGCAGGAGCTCACCAGACACCAAGTCTGCTGGCACCTTGATCTTGGACTTCCTGGTCTTTAGAACCGTGAGAAACAAATATTTGTTTTTTTTCTATAAGTCACCCAGTCTATGGTATTCTGTTAGGACAAGACATGGACTAAGATAGAACCCCCATTATGCTGTATATCTTCAGGATAATGCAAATGAAAAGAAGAATTATGATTCTTTATTATACCTTTTAGTGAAAATTTGCATCCTAAAACATGATCATGCAGTGACCAAAACTATAGAGAATGATTAAAAAATGCTAAAATTGTCCTGGCCGGGTGGCTAAGCTGGCTGAAGCATTGTCCCATACATCAAAAAGGTTGTGGGTTCAATTCCCAGTTGGGGCATGTATGGGAGGAAACTGTTCAATATTTCTTTCTCACATCAATATTTCTCTCTCTCTCTCTCTCTCTCTCTCTCTCTCTCTCTCTCTCTCTCTCCCTTCCCCCTCTTTCTAAAAATCAACAAAACATATCCTCGGGTGAGGATTAAAAAATAAAAAAGCTAAAATTATCATTGACATTTGGGAAATACCTTATATATTGCTCTGGTTTGAGAATTTTAAGGGCAATGGTCAACTCTTTCATTTTATAAAGAAAAGATAAGATTAAGACACACGGATGGACCAAGGTGTAAATGTCGAAGGGTCATCTCTGGGGATCTGAAAAAGATAAAATAAAGGTAGATGGTTATTAATACAATGCTGTTATACTGAACAAACAAAACGGAAACGGAGAACAAACTGATGGCTGTCAGGTAGAAGGAGGCCTGGGGGCTGGGTGAACAAGGTGAAGGGATTCAGAAGTATAAATTGACAGATACAAAATAGTCATGGGGATGTAAAGTACAATATAGGGAGTATAGTCAATAATATTATAATAACTGATGTATGGCATCAGTTGGGTATGAGAGGTATGGGGGGATCACCTCATAAGTTATTTAAATGTCTCACCAATAAACAGCACACCTGAAACTAATATAATATTGAATGTCAACTGTAATTGAAAAGTAAAAAACAAAACGAAAAAGGTGTTAAATGGGTCAAGAAGAAAATCTGTTTAATCTCTGCAGTAAAATAGGGCAATGGTCAACTCTTTCATTTTATAAAGAAAAGATAAGATTAAGACACACGGATGGACCAAGGTGTAAATGTCGAAGGGTCATCTCTGGGGATCTGAAAAAGATAAAATAAAGGTAGATGGTTATTAATACAATGCTGTTATACTGAACAAACAAAACGGAAACGGAGAACAAACTGATGGCTGTCAGGTAGAAGGAGGCCTGGGGGCTGGCTGAACAAGGTGAAGGGATTCAGAAGTATAAATGGACAGATACAAAGTAGTCATGGGGATGTAGAGTACAATATAGGGAGTATAGTCAATAATATTATAATAACTGATGTATGGCATCAGTTGGGTATGAGAGGTATGGGGGGATCACTTCATAAGTTATTTAAATGTCTCACCATTAAACAGTACACCTGAAACTAATATAATATTGAATGTCAGCTGTAATTGAAAAGTAAAAAAACAAAACAAAAAATGTATTAAATGGGTCAAGAAGAAAATCTGTTTAATCTCTGCAGTAAAATGAAAGCTTAAATTCAGAGCCACAAAAATAAAAAAGAGGTCAGAATTCTGCTGGCGTGTCCACCTAGCCTTTGTCTCTGGCCCCCTATCAGGTCTGGAGCAGTCACGACTCCTGGGGAGCAGCCAGCATCCATAACCAGGAGACGGAAAGCCACCCTCTCAGGACCTGGAGCGGGGTAGGGAAGCAGGACCATGGAAGCAGCCTGGGTCCTGATGGCATCATTGGACTGCCCTGGGATCCAGAACTTCCTTTTGTTTCAGAGAAATAAATCTCTGTTCTGTTTAAAAAAATGCTTTCCAACTTCACATAGATAGAGCTGGTTGGGATTGCTGCAAGCCTACATTGCTTACCCTCCCCTCCCTCTTCTCACCCCACTTCTTGGAGCTTCCCTTTTGATACTAAAGCATAAGAAATTTCAGAATCTGTGGTGCTCAATTTTGATGGTGCAACCTAGAAGTTAGCAAGTACTTCTTGAGGCAAACCATTGTCCTTCAAAAAAAGAGGTCAGAATTCTGCTGGCGTGTCCACCTAGCCTTTGTCTCTGTCCCCCTATCATGGAGCAGTCACGACTCCTGGGGAGCAGCCAGCATCCATAGCCAGGAGACCGAAAGCCACCCTCTCAGGACCTGGAGCGGGTAGGGAAGCAGGACCATGAAGCAGCCTGGGTCCTGATGGCATCACTGGACTGCCCTGGGCTCCAGAACTTCCTTCTGTTTCAGAAAAAGAAATCTCTGTTCTGTTTTAAAAATGCTGTTATATGAAAAATGTTGTAATTCAAAAGAAATATTGTTGTTTTTTTTTTTAAAAGAACAAGTCAGTGTCCATTTTATTCTTACCAAAAGTTTGTAATTTTCACATTTCTTTCCAACCTTGAGTCATAAATCTCCTCATTCTCATAATGTTTGGGGATAAAATGCATCTTTTGCATAGGTAAGCATCAAATGCTATAATTCTATATGACAGATTTCTTTCCATTCTTTTTTTAAAATGTATCTTTAGTGTTGAAAGTATTACAGATTTCTCCCTCCCCTTCCCCTTTTTTGAAATCAAGGAAGAAATACAAAGCCTCCCGGAAACGAACAGAAATATATACCACTTGCTATCAGCACTGACTCAGTTGAGTGTGCTTTTCTTTGGGGCTGGACACAGTGAAACATCATTTTGGGAGGTTCACTCACTTTGCAGGCAGTTGCTTTGGAGCATATAGGAAGCAGCAAGTGGAGGGAAAAAAGAGAATTTCCATTGGAAAAGACGAACTTGCCCTAGAATTCTGTCACAGAGACCACGTTCATCCCGAGAACCTGAAAGCTGTGGAAGAGGGGTCCCAGCTGGGGCCCCTCTCGCCACCCTTACCATGTCGGTGAACTGATCCGCACAAGCCATCCGAATCTCCTCAGGCGTCACTGGGCTGTTTAGGGTGAAGGTGTTGGTCAACCCCCTCTCTCTTCGGGCAGCAGCCACTGCATCATGTATGGCGAAAAGCACGGAGTTTCCCATGAACATTGCAGCCTCACCCAATCAC
>NW_006285484.1:1458334-1475683 GCF_000327345.1 Myotis davidii
ACAGCACACCTGAAACTAATATAATATTGAATGTCAACTGTAATTGAAAAGTAAAAAACAAAACGAAAAAGGTGTTAAATGGGTCAAGAAGAAAATCTGTTTAATCTCTGCAGTAAAATAAAAGCTGAAATTCAGAGCCACAAAAATAAAAAAGAGGTCAGAATTCTGCTGGCGTGTCCACCTAGCCTTTGTCTCTGTCCCCCTATCATGGAGCAGTCACGACTCCTGGGGAGCAGCCAGCATCCATAGCCAGGAGACCGAAAGCCACCCTCTCAGGACCTGGAGCGGGTAGGGAAGCAGGACCATGAAGCAGCCTGGGTCCTGATGGCATCACTGGACTGCCCTGGGCTCCAGAACTTCCTTCTGTTTCAGAAAAAGAAATCTCTGTTCTGTTTTAAAAATGCTGTTATATGAAAAATGTTGTAATTCAAAAGAAATATTGTTGTTTTTTTTTTTAAAAGAACAAGTCAGTGTCCATTTTATTCTTACCAAAAGTTTGTAATTTTCACATTTCTTTCCAACCTTGAGTCATAAATCTCCTCCTTCTCATCATGTTTGGGGACAAAATGCATCTTAAACCCAGAAGCCCTGTAATGTCAAAGGCCTAAATCGCAGTCTAATTTTATACCAGACTCATGTAGGGCTGCAGTGAGCACTTGAATATAGAAACAGTCACTGATAGTTCTAGATGTATTTTCAGCAGCTGAAAAATGAAACTGTGTTCTTTTAACATGTGTCCAGTGACTTGATATTTTCATTTAAATTCTTTTTATTAGTTTGCTTGAAAGATACTTTCCAAATAATTGACCAGATCAGATGTCTATTGAATCTAATTTGGTTATTGAGGTAATTCAAATACCACATCAACTGCATTTTGATCAAATGTTTAAAGAAATAACCTACCATGCCCATTTGCTATTTTTAAAAAATTTTTTGTTGAAAGTATTACAGATTTCTCCCTCCCCTTCCCCTTTTTTGAAATCAAGTAAGAAACACAATGTTTTTGTTGAAAGTATTACAGATTTCTCCCTCCCCTTCCCCTTTTTTGAAATCAAGGAAGAAATACAAAGCCTCCCGGAAACGAACAGAAATATATACCACTTGCTATCAGCACTGACTCAGTTGAGTGTGCTTTTCTTTGGGGCTGGACACAGTGAAACATCATTTTGGGAGGTTCACTCACTTTGCAGGCAGTTGCTTTGGAGCATATAGGAAGCAGCAAGTGGAGGGAAAAAAGAGAATTTCCATTGGAAAAGACGAACTTGCCCTAGAATTCTGTCACAGAGACCACGTTCATCCCGAGAACCTGAAAGCTGTGGAAGAGGGGTCCCAGCTGGGGCCCCTCTCGCCACCCTTACCATGTCGGTGAACTGATCCGCACAAGCCATCCGAATCTCCTCAGGCGTCACTGGGCTGTTTAGGGTGAAGGTGTTGGTCAACCCCCTCTCTCTTCGGGCAGCAGCCACTGCATCATGTATGGCGAAAAGCACGGAGTTTCCCATGAACATTGCAGCCTCACCCAATCCCTGAGAAGGAGGGCAGGAGGCCGTCAGAAAGGCATGGCTCCTTCAGGACTGCTAGTCTGTGTTGACACGCACATGCACTCGCACACTCTCGCGCACACTCACCTCCTCTGGCTTCCTAACCCTCAGAGTGGGGTGCATCTGAATTGCCAGAACCCAGTTAATGAAATTGCCAGTTAATGAAAATGCTCCAGGACATCAGGATAGCAGGGCAGCTAAAAACACCTGTTCCCTTCCCAGGGCAAGAAGACCAAAGCCTCTGGTGCCTCTGGAGTCCTTCAATTTGGCCTCTAGACCCGCGATCTTCACCCGGTGTGCCGTGGCTGAAAATCGCTGCTCTAGGCAATGTGTGTTTAATTCTAACCCACAGCAAAAGAACCACAATCTTTGTAGCTGAGCTTGAAAGACAGTGAGGTGTTGCCTTTGAAGAGTGGACGTTGAAGCCTTCTTTGTGCGCACTTCCCTGGCGAGTGCTGGATGCTCTTGAATGAACAGTGTGAATGAACATTATATTTTGAACAACCCTCCAATGCTTCTTGTACTGGTTTTCCTTCTTTCTTTCTTTAAAGGAGTCTGGTCCTTGGTCTGTGTCCAGGGCCTTAGTAGAGAGATGGGACAAAGGGCCCAAAGCAGATAAAGACTACCCCAGGCTGTGGCTTTTACTCTGAGGCAAATGTGGAGGAAAATGTGGAGCTGGCAGAAGAAGGGGTTTCCTGTGAGGTGAGGAGAAGGGGGCGAGAGCAGAGAGGTCCTGTGCCCTATTTGAAGCACAACTGGCAGGGAGGGGGCTAGACCCCAAGAGGCAGGGCTGTGTCAGGACAGTCTTTAGAGATAGCCCTGGCCAAAGTCTGGTGCAGAAGTGGAGAGAGGGGCTATTATATCGAAAGTCTCACCTTCCTCCCAACTCTGACCTACTCCTAAGAAACAGAGGTAGTTTCCTGAAAACCTGAGGTTAAAGTTGCCATGAGTCTGGCCAGTTGTGGGCTCAGAATGGCACTTAAGTTGGAGAAGTTGTGCTTTTGTACATGTGTTTGAGAATCTTTGCTGCAAGTCTACATGGGCCAGTTAGACCCCACGGCCATGGAGCGTGTGCGTCAACACATCTTATATCAGTGGCTATTAACACCTCAGAGCAAATTGCCCTCAGTGAGAAACTTGTTTGAAAGCCCTTTCTGACTTGGGGAGAGGGTCGGCAGAGGCAGTGCGAACAAGAAAGAACTGAGTCTGGAGGACATGTGGGAAGGGTGCAGAAAAGAAGGCTCTGGGCTGGGGAAATTAGCCTACAACTTCAGCTTTACCTCCTGGTAGCACTTAGCCCCATGAACCAAGATGTTTGACTTCTTGTTTTATTTAAATATATTTCATGCTCTCTCTCAAGAGGGAAGACTCCACTTGGGGTTCTGAAGGCAGTGAGTACCACTCTGCCATGAATTTGCGCTCCCTTCCCCCATCTCCCTTTGGGACCTGCAATTCCAAGAAGAAAGCAAATTCAGGGGACTGTTTCATTATTTCTTGAAGGAGCAGGTCATTATGGGCTGAACTGTGCTCCCTTCCAATTTATATGTTGAAGTCCTTAACTGTTGGTACTCAGTATGTGACTGTAATTGGAGATAAGGTCTTTAGAGAGGTAATTTAGTTAAAACGAGGTCTTTAGGATGTGCTTATAAGAAAAAGAAATTAGGATGAGAGAGAGAGAGAGAGAGAGAGAGAGAGAGAGAGAGAGACATCCGACATGTGCCATATAGAAAGATGATCATGTGAGGACACAATGAGAATGGCCATCTGCAAGCCAAAGAGAAGTCTCCGAATAAATCAAGCCTTGCTCTCACACTTCTAGCCTCCAGAAACGTGAATAAATATATCTCTTTTGCTTAAGGCACCCAACATCAGGATAGCAGGGCAGCTAAAAACACCTGTTCCCCTTGCCCAGGGCAAGAAGACCAAAGCCCCTGGTGCCCTCTGGAGTCCTTCATTTGGCCTCTAGACCGCGATCTTCACGGCAGTGCTAGCAAACAAATAGAGGTGTTGAGTTCTTACCTTGGATGAGTAGATGGCTATGGGATTTCGGGACCGCACCAAAGTAACATAGAATTCTTCTGGTATTTCTGTGACGGTGGGGATTTTGTAGTCATCAGGACCCCGAGAATAAAGCACACCTTCCGGGGAGTATTTCAGTTCTTCTATGGTATATAATCCCATGCCTTGGATAAACGCTCCTTCAATCTACAGGCAAAAATGTCACAGTTTATAAGTACATGGCGTTGGTTGAAATATATTCCAATGTGATTGCAAATGGAGCTCTGAACCACAGTAAGTCATTCTTGAAAGCATTGCAGTGAACTTACAAAGGGTCTTTCAGCATCTGGTGCTTGCCATCCTGCCTGGCCCCAGCCTTAGCTCTTCTTGCCCAGGTACCTCACATTCCAGGGACTCAACACTTGTCAAGTTCTGGGGGATTCTCCAAGCCCACCAGATTGGTTCCATCCTCCAATTCTTTGTAAGGGCAGTTTCTCTCTTTACTGCTCCCCACCTCAGCCTGTCCACTTGGCAAACTCCTATTTCTCTCTCTCTCTCTCTCTCTCTCTCTCTCTCTCTCTCTCTCTCTCACACACACACACCGTACTCTAGGAAACTGACTAAAGAGAACAGGCTGGGTGATTACGGAATTAAACTATGATAATTATGACTTGTGGATAATTATAACATGGGGTCAAGAATATACTTGTAAATCTCACTGGTTTATAAGCATTATGAAGTCTGGCCTTCTTGTGTTCTGTTCTTAGCATAATGCCTGGTATATACATTCTCAAAAAATGTTTGTTGAACTATATGAAAAAGAGCTAATGTTAAAGGTATGTGAACTAAGCAAATGGAACTGGTGCACAGTATTTATTATACTATCTGGATTTTTTTTGCTTCCTTTTATAAATTATGATGGAGGGTAGATCAAACTTAAACAAGGTGGGTTGAAAGAAATATACTTTATCAAATTAAATATGTTTTATTAAAAGCCGTTTGAGTTCTGCTTATCAACAAACACCTTTAAAGGGGTTATCTGCCTCAAGGTTAAAAAATTGCAGGAGAGTTACACGTTGCATTCCATTGAATTGTAAAATTACAGAATAAAGTAAACAAATGTAAATGCTAAATTTGGATATTTCCAAATGCTTGTCCCTAAAGTTCCAGTCTAACACATTTTTGGTTTTTTCTTCCCTTTCCCAATGGGAAAAGGTAGGGTTTTTCTGATCATAACATTTCCATTTTGGCCTTTGCTTAAGCCATAAAGAGGCAGGAACAAGCTGGTAGGAGCAGATAGGAAGGTGAAGGAGAGGTGGGGCCTGAGGTCAGCTGTGTTTGTCACACTTTGCAGACTTAGGATGAATTTCAGGTGCAGGTTAAATGGGTAGATTATACGTCCCCACCCAGCAAACTTTTGTTGGAGAAGTGGGCCTGGGTGGGCACAGGGACCCACATTTCCAATAAACACTGTAGGTGCTTTGGGTGGCGAGTTGGAGGACTGCACTTTGAGAAACACTAAGGGACCAATTAAATTGTCCCTCAGAAAGCCCATTGGCCAATCTCTGTCAGCCAGCCCCTTAGGACTCAGGAAGACAGGAAGCTGTTGGCAGATGGAACCACAGGTCTGTCTGTTGGGTTTGAAGCCAAGTTGCTCAACCTGCTACTCAGGTCTAGGCGGGGGCCTGGTTGGCAGGTCGGGGCTGCGCTGATGTGGCTGGCCTGTTAGCCCCACTTTGAGTAACAAGGCTACGGAGGGGGATGGGGGAGCAGACAGGGGGAACAAAGCTACACTAGCAGCAGGAAAGGCTTTAACTTAAAGCTGAAAAAGATTTTGGGTGTGTTAATTTACTTACTTGGGAGATATAAATCAGCAACTCCACCAGAGAAAAATTGTTTTTAAGTGTTTCTTTCCCCCTTATATTTCTCTAAATTGTTTGGTCTACTTAAATTCAAATGCATATGAATACAAATGGGGCTTTATTATTATGTATTTATATAATATTCCCTAATTATAAAAGTTAATGTTTGTTGAAGAATGATTAGAAGGCCTGAAGAATTATAAAGCAGGATAAATCACACATATTTCTGCCACATAAAGACAACCACTGCTAACATTTTCTTGAATTTTCTTTCAATGTTTTATCTATTTGTGTGTGTGTAATATATGACATATATTGCAGAGTACTTGTAGCAGGTACAAGCATTTGGAGAACTCTGGGAAATAATGTGCTGAATGGAATTGACCAAAAGTCCCCGCAGGGCGGTCTGGTACCACGCACCTGCCCAATGTCCAGGGCTGGGTTGATGCTGAAAGCCGCGTCCATGAAGATGTCCGTGCGAAGGAGCTGTACCACGAGAACATACAGTATGGAAAATGTTATTTAAAAATAGATCTTCACAACAACTGCCTCCCTGTCCCCGGTTCCTCACTGGCAGGGTCAGGGTGATTAGCATCCACACGCAGAAAATGCATCCAAAGAAACGCTCACTCTGTGAAGGTGGGAGCACCCACCCCTCTCTCTACCTTGTGAGCCCCAGTCAGACAGTCGACTTCCACCTCAGAACAGGCTGCTCCGTTAACAAAATATGGGTAAGGCTCTCCTTCCTCCGTCTCCCAGTCCATATGGGTCTGGTAGCCTCTGCGAAGAGAAACCCGAGGGCAAGAATGGCTCCTTCCCGCCTCGTGGTCTGATCCTGGGTGGCACTGTGGGTCCCGGGGATGAACAGAGCGCCACCCAGGACCGAAGGCCTCTCTGACCTTCTCCTCCACGGGTCCTGCACAGACACGGAAAGAAGGCCCATGGGTGTCTGAGCCCTCCTTTCCATCAGGCAGTGACTGTGCCAGGTCACAGGGTGTGTCCCTCTGGCTGAGAAAGGACGGTGGCTCCAGGGTCCCTGGCCTCCCCTAGGTCTCCTCCCACATCCCCAGACCCATGACTGAAGGCTGACACCGCACATGGCTGCGCGCCTGTGCTCAGCAGGTATCTGTTCATGATGCGCCCACGCCATCCCTGCCCAAGTGTAATCCCAACCAACGTAAAAGCGTCCTGTACCTGAAATATCCCGTGGTGGACAGGCTGATGGATTCTTCGTAGGCTTTTGCAATCTGAGAGAGATGATTGACACGAAGAAACGTAAGTGCGGGGACAGCAGTGAAAATCCTGTGCTGGGCTTGCCTCCTGTTTGCAGCACCCTCTGCGCCTTCACCCCAGCGAGACTCTTGTGGGGTATGATGAGCACAGGCCGGGCTCCCACGGGCGGGGCCTACGGGCAGCTGCTAGCTGTGCCCTGGGACCCTTTAGAGTCGCACAGTGTGAAGTTTATTATTTTTTCACCCTTTTTGGCTTTTTAAATTAGAGAGAGGGAGAGACTAGGCCATATTCATGTACTTATGCAATAGGTGTGTACACAGGTAGGTGTATATGTACGTACACATATATAAACACATGTGTACATAAGTGTCTGCATGTGCATCTATGTATGTATGTGTGTATGTATTTCTACCGTGCTTTTTTCCATGTTATTTGATTTGCTGTCTCAATATATTATTACATCAGATTCCCTGCTGGAGTAAACTGGGTATAGCTGGAAATAATAGTAATGATGAGAATTGCAATAATTAGTATTAAAAACAGAGTAACCTTTTGCTATTAAGACTGCCGTGATCTCCATTGCTCTGGTGGGAAAACCCAGGCCCTGAGGCTGGGAGGGGGAGCCTTTGCCCAGAGGGGCAGTGACAGCGCAGGGCACCGTGCCAGGTGTGTTCTACGGTAGCACTAGGCCATTGTCAGGTGTGTTCTACGGTAGCGCTAGGCCGTTGTCAGGTGTGTTCTACGGTAGAGCGGTGAGTAACGATAGCGCAGGGCACCATGCCAGGTGTGTTCTACGGTAGAGCGGTGAGTAACGAGGCTCATCAGTGAAGCCATGGGATGAACACGGACTCTCTCTCACTCTGAGAAAAGCAGAAGTGAGCGCTAATAAATGCTTTGTTCTTGAGTGGGCAGCGCCAACCAGCCACGCTCTGAGGGCTTTACCTACCTATCCGGATGCATTTGCCTTCTCTGGGCAGGACAATGTGGACCACTCACCCAGTCCTCCCAGCTTCCCTTGGGGTTTTTCCTGATGACTGGCTGGAGACGGGCCATAAGAATTTGGCAAGCATTCTAAAAATAAGTATTTGAAATGTCATGGGAAATGAAAGGCACAGGGAGTAGCAAAATATTCAATATTCAAATCAATTCAAATGCAGATGTCAGTTTGTAAACCTGCTTCTGAGTCCTCTAGGCAGAGTTTCTCAAACTTGAACAATGTATGGAACCCTTTTAAAAGAAACAAATATTCTTGTGGGTCCTGCGGTGTTAAAATTATTTTTTATTATAATGTTGTTTAAATACATGTTAACATAAAGCTAGGTAGAGCTGCCTTAGGGTTATAGCTCTTTTATGTCTACAAAGCAAAAGCCAAAATGCCAAAGTGTGCAGACTAATCTATATACCAATAAAATTTGAAATAACATTATTATAGTTGATGGATAATGTTTTCCTGAAGCTGAATTGCTGCTTGGAGGGTGAAAAGAGTCTCAACCACTACAGCACACGTACTTCGCCGGCTGTGAGTTTGACATGCTTGCTCTAGTTCATAGACTGATGCTCAACCATGAGCCATATGGGCTGGGCTTTGGCTTCCTCTCTTAATTCAAATACAAATCTGCTTACACGTGTGCCTTTAACTTATTCTTCTCAGACTCAGAATAGCCCTCAGGCCCTCTGTTGGTTTCTGTTCCTTCTGTTCTCTCATCCCCTCTCTGGGAAATGGTCTCTGGCTTATGCATCCAGGAGATCCCTGCATTCATTAATCTATCTTTGCCAGTTCATTCAGTCTTCAATCACTGACCTCATTGCAAATGCATGCCTTCCAAAAGAGTAACACATCCAAGGCAAAGTCAAGTCTTACAGTTCCTGCCTGTCCAAACTATCAGATGGCCTTCTTCTTGTGACCTGACCATACACTCTTGTACATAACATTATGCCCAACAGTTGAATGCTCCGCTAACGTAAGTTTTCCCTTTAACAGGCTGAGGTGTAGCAGAGACCGTTTGCCATTCTTTTTTGACATCTGAACTCCTTTTGGTGTGTGGAGAATTTGTTCACCGTATATTTCTTAGTATACCCCAACCTCAACCCAGCGACCTAACATCTTCATCTACCTCCCTCCCCTTGGCTCCCTCTGCTCCAGCCATCCTGACTCTTTGCAGCTCCTCAAGCACAGTAAGTGAGCTCCCTCTGCTCCAAGTCCCTACATGGAGGGCTCCTGTCCCTGCTGCCTTCGGACCAGGCTTAGGGGTCACCAACCAGTGCCCAGCCTGGTTTCCTGGCTGCCCAAGGCCACCCTGACACTTGTACTTTCTCTTTCTATAACTTCCTTTATTTCAATTCATAACACCTGCCATTATGTTTCCTTCTTTTTATTCTTTATTTATTATACCTAAGAATTTGTTATTCATTATCTGACTAATTTTAGGCTAAGGACTCAAAAGGAGGAGACTGGCACGATAGTTGGCAAATAGCCCCTTAATCCAAATGGGGGTGCTCTGCCTCCTAAGCAGAACTTGCCGAGAAAGTGGCCACAATCTGTTCCTCACCCGCCTCAGTGGTATCACAGGGTTGGAGCTGAAGAGGCTGGAAGGTTGGAATGAGGGAGAGTATTGCACTGCAGCAGGTTGGTGTGCTGGGATCTCCATCTTCTCAGGATAGAGTGGCAGAAAGGGCTTTCTTCATCGCAAACCCAGCAGGAGACACTCCATAGCCACTCAGAGAGCTTGATGTGTACCCTCTAGAGTTGGGGGCCTACCGACCTGTCTCTACTGCTGCACACAAGACTATGGGTGAAAGGCAACTCGCAGCAGCCCCGGGAAGTCCTGGGCCATCTCTGTGGGGAGATGCTGTACTCTGACTCCCTTCATGGCCGTCAAAGGGACATGCATCGGGGTGGAACCTATGGTGTGGGTGCTGCCTGAGGTAAATTTTTTCAATTTTATTGCATTTTCTATATTTAACCATTCCTGTTTAAGAATGCATGATGAAGATAAAACCAAACTGGGATCAGTTTTCCCTACTTGCTGCTTTCTTTGCTTTGTGGCATTTAATAGGTAGCTTATCTCTATTTCTGTAGACATAAATGTACTAATGCTTATTGATTTACTTAATCCATTAAGTGTTGCATTTAATAATGTGGAATTATTCAAGATTTTTTCTAGCCATTTCCTACACTTTACTCCCATAGAAATGACTTGGGATTTAAAAAGAATTCTGGGGTTCTGAAATGAACAGATTCACCTTACTCACAATGGGCAGTCTATTTACATTAAGGTTGGAGCCACTGTTGTCTTTGCAGCCAACGGGTCCTCAGCTTTTGCCATATGTTTCCTCTGAAAGTCTAAAGGGATCTTTGACAGAGGACCTAGAGCAGTGATGGCGAACCTATGACACGCGAACTCATTTTTTTGGTTGATTTTTCTTTGTTAAATGGCATTTAAATATATAAAATAAATATCAAAAATATAAGTCTTTGTTTTACTATGGTTGCAAATATCAAAAAATTTCTATATGTGACACGGCACCAGAGTTAAGTTAGGGTTTTTCAAAATGCTGACATGCTGAGCTCAAAAGGTTCGCCATCACTGGCCTAGAGCCTCGAGAAGCCTTAATGTGCCTCCAAAAGTCTTGGTAATCAACACACCAGGGAGCCCATTGAAGAGCTGCAGGCGATCTGAAGGGCGACCAGGTGACAAGGAGTGCTCTGGCCTTCTAAGGAGTGCTCTCCGTATTTGCTGGACACTGCTCTGCCCAAACTGGACAATGGAAGCCAGTATATGGAAAGGCTCACTTCTAGACTTCCTATATTTTTAGACTTCAGATAAAGAACTTAATTTTGTCTCAAATGTGCCTGGCAATATTTACATAGTCCTAGAAGAAGGTTTCTATTGTCAACTGAACTTTACCCATGGACTTTAAAACAATGTTATTCTTATACTAGAGGCCCGGTGCATGAAATTCACACACGGGGAGGGGTCCCTCAGCCCTGCCTGCACCCTCTCCAAGCCAGGATCCCTTGGGGGATGTCTGACTGCTGGTTTAGGCCTGATCCCTGAGGGGAGGATTGGGCCTAAACCTACAGTCGGACATCCCTCTTGCAAGCTGAGACCACTGGCTCCTAACCACTCACCTGCCTACTGACCTGATCCCCCTACTACTCTCCCCTGCCTGCCTGATTGCCCCTAACCACCTCTGCCTCGGCCCCACCACCATGGCTTTGTCCGGAGGGTCATCTGGAAGATGTTAGGTCTAATTAGCATAGTACCCTTTTATTAGTATAGATGTGTTTGTTTGTTTTTTGGTGCATGCAACTATCACTACTATTTCCAATATTTTTTCATCACTCCAAACAGAAACTCTATAACCATGAAGCAATAACTCCCCATTTGCTCCTCCTTCTGACTCTTGGCACCCTCTAATCACCACTTTTTAAAAGAACCCCATCTGTAACGGCTTCGATAAGGGATAAGGTGCCTTAGTAGAAAAAGGCTGGAGGAGGCCTGAGGCTTAAGGTGGGGCTGGAGCAGGTCACAAGTGGCTAAAACCATAGATGAGGCACTGACCTTGTTATCGCTGCAGAAGGGACTCTCTAAGGAGCTCCAGTGGCGTCCACAAGGGAAGGAGTCAGGTATAACAAGGCCAGGTCACACCGAGGCCAGCTTAGAGTGTTCTGCCTCTATCCTCTGTGCCCTCTCTTTCTTGAACTTTACAAGGGTCTGAAATGTAGGCTAGGAAGCTTATGGGGGGCAGGGGTGCAGCGAGGGAAACCAGAGAAGCCAGCCCCTCCTATTTCCTACCTGTAGGCCCAAGCTGTTAAGTAGTAGAGACACTGCAATTTGAAGTACATTTTGGAATTTTGGACTGGACATTTTAATTATTGAATGAGATGGTTTATGCAAATAAAAGTGATTGATGAGTTTTTAATGATCTTAGGTTGATTAGAAAAATTATAGGTAGATTTCCCTCAAGGGGAGGGAAGAAGAGGCTCACAGAGGAAGCTTCAACCACTCGAAGTCTCGCAACCTCTTAGTGGAGCACCTAAAACCACCTGCTTGACCTTTCTAGGCTTCAATTTCAGTTCCCATAAAAGAGGGGGTGGGGCAAGGTTATTTCCAGCATTGTCATTGGGTGACTGAGATATGAAAGAAAAGTCACCTGCACTGCTCTCCCGTTGATGTCTGTCCCCATGGATGCTGCTGTTAAGGAGGCATTGGGCACAGTGACTGTGCTGGTTTCCGACAGGTGGATATAGGAGACAGGGATGTTCAGTTCCCGGCTAGCCACCTGCCAGAAGCAAATGAAAAACACTATTGATATCATTGACTCTAAGCCTCCCTCCCCCCAAATTAAGAGCTTTTAATTTTTTAAAAAATATATATTTTTTATTGATTTCAGAGAGGAAGGAAGAGGGAGAAAGAGATAGAAACATCAGTGATGAGAGAGAAACACTGATTGATTGCCTCCTGCATGCCCTCCACTGGGGACCGAGCCTGCAACCCCCGGCATGTGCCTGTGACCTCCTGGTTCATAGGTCAATGCTCAACCACCAAGTGATGCCAGCCGGGCTAATTTTTTTTTGAACTGAGTATAAAATCTGGCAATCCTTTAGGGACAAATATTTAAGATAGCATCTTGGGTCTGACATGTAGCTTCTGAGTTTGAAGATTTTCAATGACGCTATAAAAGATCCATACCATGTGCTTTCTTTTATACCGATTTCATAGAAGCCATGTGGTATATGGTCATTCTAAGACATCAGTTCAATAGGACTCACACAGGCCAGACTGAGGTCTCTGTCTTATTGTTTTACCTTCATCTTCTCCTCGTGGCTTACGTGCATTTAGCAGATTGTGTTTGTCCCCAGACATTTTGTAGGTATAAGGGTTTTGTTTTAAAGAAGCAAGATATGTTCAAAGAAGGCTCTGTGGATTTTTGTGATTTTCTAATTCCAAGAACACTATTAAGTAATAGTATTTCCTTAAAGAAAATATCTTCTATTTCTCATTAAGAGAAAAGCTTTGGCCGTCGCCGGTTTGGTTCAGTGGATAGAGCGTTGGCCTGAGGACTGAAGGGTCCCTGGTTCAATTCTCAGTCAGGGCTCATGCCTGGGTTGCAGGCTCCATCCCCAGTAGGGGGCAGTCGATCAACGCTTCTCTCTCTCATCATTGATGTTCCTATCTCTCCTTCTCCTTTCTTTTCTGAAATCAATAAAAAGTATATATTTTTTAAAAAGATAAAAGCTTTGCCCCCACCCACTCACATTGTTTTTATATGTTTTTTAAATTGATTTCAGAGAGAGGAAGGGAGAGGAAGAAAGAGATAGAAACATCAATGATGAGAGAGAATCATCAATTGACTGGTCCCCTTCTCCCCCTACTGGGAATCTAGCCCGATACCTGGGCATGTGCCCCAACCAAGAATCTAACTGAGACCTCCTGGTTCATGGGTGGACACTCAACCACTGAGTCACACCGATCGGGCTACTCAAATTCTTTATTCAAATTTCATATTCAACAAAATCTTATATAATATTTTAAAAAGGGAAAATTTCCTATTGAAAATAATCTCTTCCTCTTTCAACAATAGTATTAGGAAGATTGCTTTGAATTAGCACACATAATGGCCCATCATTGGTGTTGCTAAGTAGATTGTGAATAATAAGAACATAGTTTCTCATCTTATTAAACACATTCATTCCTAATGAAGATTTGCATTAACACAATGTAGTTTTGAGCAGTTGCCTTAAAGCCGAAAAATACTTTATCTTTGAAAGTTGGAATCACATTTTCCAGAAGACCTTGATGGGACCTGGTTCTTTAGTATGCAGGAAGAAAAATATTACATATTTTCTCAATTCTAATACCCACTTCCATCAGTCTCCTGCATTCATGTGTTCCTGATACCAAAATGAACGTTATCATTGACCTGTGCATTTAGTGTGATGGTATTTCTCCTGCTCAACAAAAAAGAAGTTGTTAAACTGCCTGTACAGCGTGATAGTCTTCCACAGTGGAAAACATGGATGCTTATCTCACCTGGATCATTTTGGTGTAAAGGCCTTGTCCAATTTCACAGCCACCATGAGCCACCAAGACAGAACCATCGGTGTAGATGTGGACGAGAGCGGTGGCCTGTTGGGGAATAATTATAATACCATTTTGAAAAACCAAATGTTGCCTGAGTTTAGCTGAGGTTACCAGGTGAAGAGTTTGCTTCATTGAGTCAATCTCTCATTGTTTCTACTGGAGAAGAAAGCTATTATTGGTGACTACAGGCAACCCCTTTAACACCCTCCAAACTTAGAAAGCATGTCAAACTTGCAGCCCGCGGGCCACATGTGGCCCACAATGAATATTTTTGTGGCCCAGCCAATATAATGGTATGTAAGAAACATTTTAATAAAAATTTCGTAACTTAATTTTTACAATATCCTGTTATATATAATTATCAATAACGAACTACAACATCCGCTGACTGATTACTATAATCATATTGCATTCATTTCCCTTATGCGTCTTCCATGCAGGCACACCGTTTCTCTCCACTAATACTAGCGGCAATGGCCAAGTCATTAGTCTTGGACTGACTTGTTTGGTGTGCGCAACAGGAAATATTTTGCTTTTGGAGAACAAGAAAAATAGGTTTATTTGTGTTATGCTTATTAATCTGTACAGTTATTCAGTGTCTGGTAAGTTAATATTCAAGAAAAATACTAATTTTTATTAAAATGTTCTATTATTTTATGTTAACAACTACTCATTTATTTCAGCCCTTTGTATTCAGCATGTCTCTATTGAAACAAACCTATGAAAATTGGAGGGTTTGTTTTTTTGTGGCCCACATAAACTTAAACCTTGTTTATTTGGCCAGTGTTAGCCTTTGAGTTTGACATGCTTGCTGTAGAGCAATGAATGGCGGCTCATCTCCATGCCCACCATCTGCGTGCCTCCTGCACACCTCCTACTGGGGATGTGCCCGCAACCAAGGTACATGCCCTTGACCAGAATCAAACCTGGGACCTTTTAGTCCGCAGACCGATGCTCTATCCACTTAGCCAAACCGGTTATGGCAGCTAAACAATTTTAAACAACAAAGACACATATTTAAACAATAAAGATAGATAACATTCCCCATTAAAAACTCTGAATCACCACAGAAACTCAGGAGAGGGTTAGAAGTTTTTTTTTTTAAAGAAAACAAAACAAAACAGAAACAAACATAAAAACATTTTACACCGGCGCGTACCACATTTATACCACAAAATACCACCAAGTCAGTTTCAATTGTGCAGAGACACAGAACAAGTCCCTGAACAGAGGCAGTAGAAAACTGCCTAGGAACGCTTCTCTTCTACCTTTTTTTAAAAGTCAGGCCAGCCTCGAAACCTTTGCCACTCTGAGTTTTGACTTCCCTCCCAGGAGGCCCAGAGACGGTGAATACCATCTAGAAACCATTCCTTCAGATACAGGACAAGTCCCTAATACACAAACATAGACAGAAATCCTCACTAAGTGGGCTGATTCCTCCCGTGACAGAGAGCAAATGTTTCCAAGAAAACCAACTCAACAGTGCTGCCTGAGACCTTCGCAGACCACCACGGGTTCAGCCCTCAGCAAATCAAATGTTTTAACCAGATGAGCAAACAGAAAATCAAAGTAGCTTTTGCTTTCACACAGACCAGTTAATCACAGATAATTATGGCAAGACAAACATTCATACTCACACTCTCTCAATAGACTAGCCCAGACTGGAGTTGAGCAGATAATGCCCAACTCCCCAGATGGGCATGGGGACTCTCTCCCGGCACCCACGCCCCAAACCAGAATTCTCAACTGACATCTTGGTGAGAGCCTACTGGAGGAGTTAAGGCTGCAACCAGTCACCCGCTTCTTGGTAGAAAATTGGCTAGTCCCACACAAGCAAAGAAACAGAAGAGTGAACCCATAATTCCTTGATAGAATCTGAATTCACTCACCTCCAGAGTCCTGATTACTGATTACCTGACAAAGTCATATGACTTCTGGGGAGGTGATCAAGCTCCCGCTTCTACTAACTTGGAGTAGGCCTGACTGACTGGGACCCCTACCTTACAGATTCATCGACAGGTTCAGAGGTGTTCGTCCACTTTCTCCAGATGCCGGCCGGGTCTGGGCTGAGGTCCGGAAGCACCTGGAGATCCCCCAGGTTGAATTCTGCTAAAATCAGCAGCGGGCGCCTTCTGGAGGCCTGTCCCATGCCCCTGGGCCTCAAACCACATCCACTCACTGGAGGCTAAACAAAGCCAAAACGCGGTAGCTTCCCGATTCAGGGAACCATATGTTACAGAAGAGCAAAGAAATACCAAGCACGCT
The DNA here is from genome assembly GCF_000327345.1 of Myotis davidii. Classification (NCBI taxonomy): domain Eukaryota; kingdom Metazoa; phylum Chordata; class Mammalia; order Chiroptera; family Vespertilionidae; genus Myotis; species Myotis davidii. The sequence goes on from NW_006285484.1 coordinate 1,474,322, forward strand.
TCCTAGAGAAAGGGAGGAACCCATTTATTAACACTAGTGACTAGTGGGCTCCGGGAAATAATTTCTAAATCAGAGTCTGTTCCCTCCAATTCTTACATGGACTTGAAGTTTGACCCCATACCTCAAGACTCATTTCTCCCAACCTCACCTGACTTTGGTAGGCCTGAGGCATGCCAATGGTATATTTCATGGGGACCACAGCAAGCCCCCTTTTCTTCCAATAATTATTTTTGTTAAATCCCTCAGTATCCTTTTTCCTAGCATAAAATGAAGATTTCTCCAGACACTCGTTCCAGTATCTTCGCAAGGTCTCTGGATTAAATGTCTGCTTATAGGCTGTTTTGCTAATTCCCTTATACATGTTTATTTCTTTAACCTGAAAGACAAGAAAAAAGCATTTCAAGCATACATGCTATTCCATTTGTGAAACATGTGTTTTTGTTATATACCTGACATGAAGAAAGTCTTTCTAAAAAAGAAATAACTATTTAAATGGATATAAATATGTAAGTACAAATGTAAACATGTAAACATAATGATAATAACAATAATCATAATAACAATAGAAACTACTGTTGAACACATCATATCTTCCGAGCTGCAGACTAAGTGTATGAGCTCAACAACTTTATAATAACCCTGAGAAATAGTAGGTGTATTATGAGTCCTATGATAAGTTTCGTTAGTGGTGACACAAATTTATCCTGACTCAAAATTCTTTTACTTCTACACAATGTTTCTTTATTCTTACCTGTTCTCAAATTTGCTCCTCAAAATCTGAACTATAGTAGGATGTTTGCACAAGTGGCTGCGATGATGCCAATCTCCCTAGTCATGCCGTTGGGTGGTTTCACACTGACTGTGGGATTGGCCATATGACCAGTTTCGGACAGAGGGACAACACATATGTAATGCAGGCAGAGACTTGAAAAGTGCTTGCATCATGTTCTTACTTCTCCTGGAAAATCTGTGAACCATGATGAGAGCTAATCTGGGCTAACCTGGAGGAGGAGAGACCCCGTGGAGCAGAGACGAGCCTTCCCAGCTGCGATATGTAGACTAATCAGTCAATGACCACCAGATGAAGAAGTGAATCTATCTTGGACCATAAAACTCCAGTTAAGTTGAGCCAGACCAGAAGAGCTACCTAGCAGCTGACCCACAGAATCAGAAGAAATACTATTTGTTGAGGAGAACCAAGATGGCGGCATAGGTTAACGCCGGAGTTTGCCGCCTCGAACAACCATTTCAAAAGTGAAACTAAAAGACCGAACGGACATCACCCAGACCCACAGGAACGCTGGCTGAGTGGAAGTCCTACAACTAGGAGGAAAGAGTAACGCATACGGACACTCAGAGGAG
>NW_006285484.1:1476129-1479054 GCF_000327345.1 Myotis davidii
TATGAATTCTTTTAAAGAGAAATACATGGTAGTAAATATACTCCATTAGGGCAGGGGTTTTGTCCATCTCTCTTTTCTTTTCTTTTTAATTTATTTTTTAAATGGACTTTATTTTATATATATATGTTTATTGATTTCAGAGAGGAAGCGAGAGGTAGAAACATCAATGATGAGAGAGAATCATTGATCGGTTGTTTCTTGCAAGCCCCCCACTGGGGATTGAGCCTGCAACCTAGGCATGTGTCCTTGGCTGGAATTGGACCTGGGACAGGTGGACACTCTCTCCACTGAGCCAAAGCAACTAGGGCTTAATCCACTAAGTTTTGATTGACTTATTGCACAGTAAAAGCTTACTGATACATAGACTATATACTTTCATTTAATCTTACAAGCTAATGTAATGCTGTATGTAGGTGCTCAATATATATTTGAACCATTGATGGCAGAGTTTTGTAAGGGGATTCTGACTGATTACCTACCTCTTCAGGGAGTAAGTTACATTGAGATGCCACAGCAGTTATGTAAGCTTCAACTACCACTGAAACCTGGGGAAAGCCAAATCCTCGAAAGGCAGTGTTGGATGGCAAGTTTGTTTTGCAAGGCCTACCCCGGCACCGGTAGTTAGGAATATGATACGCATTTTCAGATTTCAGCACAAGGAACTTTATCACCTGAATGAAAACAAAACCGAACTTCACATCTATCAAACATTCAAAATCGATTATCAAATTCTATCTCTAACACAAACCCTTCACAGAATTTTGTCTAATTTGTATGACAAATATCCATGCGAATAAAGTGTAGCACACACAAGTCAACGGGTAACCTATGGGGAGGGAATAGGCAGTCCTTATTTACCAACTCAGACTCATCAAGGGTGCATCCACCATTGATATAATATTGAACGTCGGCAGCTTTGATCACACCGTTGTTCATGAATCCAATCTGCAAAGTGATATGACAAAACCATTTTCTCAGCAGTTCTTTACAACCAGATCCTGCTGTACACAAACACATCTGACCGCATGTGTCAGTCCATACCCAGCTTATGAACATGATTTGATGTGACAGTCATCAGAGGAACCCTGAGGATGGTGTCCAGGGCAACCATGGGATCCCAACAGAAAGTTCTGATTGGTTTTGGGTAGCATCCAAATACCCCTTGCAGTCAGCATGGAATTTAGTACTTGTTTTATGATTGATTGGTTGTCCTTGGACAATATTTTCAGCAGTCTCCTAAAATTTTTCTCTCACTCACTTTGTATTTTCCGAGGAGTGGGTGGCGGCCAGCAGTTATCAGCATGTCATCACCACGTTCTAGAACAAACTGGGTTGGGCAGCCAGTCCTGTAGGAAATGACTCTGTTAATACGCTGGGTGCTTCATAAAGGTGTAGAAACATGGAGCTGGTAAAAGGGGACTGGACCTAACCTAACTTAGTGGTTTTCCATGGGGGCAGTAATATACCTTAAACAACATTTTGCAAGTTTTTGGGGACATTAAAACATAACAAAACAAACAAACACAAAAATAAAAACTCCTATTAATGTTATCCTGATTTAGTCATGTCTGAGAATTTTCATGTTGAAATAATACATTATTTACTTACTACAGGCCCAGTGCACACAGGTGGACACTCTCTCCACTGAGCCAAAGCCAAAGTTTGTGCACTGGCGGGGGAGAGGGGGCATGTCCCTCAGCCCCACTTGTGCCCCCTCACAGTCTGGGACCCCTCTGGGGATAACCACTTGCTGGCTTAGGCCTGCCCCCTGGGCGGCAGATGGCAGGCCCAATCCCGCAGTGCCTGCCCAGCCTCCCCGGGTAGCAGATGGCAGGTCCAGATCCCATGCTGGGTCGCAGCTGGCAGGCTCGGATCCCGCACTGGGTTGCCGGTTGGTGGGGCAGCATATTGCACTGCCGCCCGCCCTGCTGCCACGCCGCCCCGTGTTGCACACGGCAGGCCCGGATGGTGGATGGCAGATGGCAGTGGGTTGGGCGGCAGATTGCACTGTCCCGCACCACCTGCAGTTTGCAAATGTAATGGCCATCATTGTTGGGTTAATTTGCATATGCTTCTGATTGTCTGATTGGCGTAGCGAAGGTATGGTCAATTAGCGTCTTTGTCTTTTATTAGTGTAGATGTTACTTTCCTTTTATTTCTTTTTTATATGACATTAAGGCATTGTATGAGGATTTTGCAATTGTGTGAATTAGTAGGTTATATTATGATGATGTTCACTTTGTATATTAAAAGGGGCATTAAAACACTTGCCAAACAGAGGGGGAGAAAATGGCGGAGGTATAGATGGATGTGTCCTGTGCCTTGTCCCAAAGCAGATAAGGGTGAGCAGCTGAAACGGGTAACATACAGCCCAAATAGGCAGAAGATATTCAGCTGAGAGACAGTCTGCAGCTGGGAAACACAGAGAACTTCTGGAAAAAGGGGACAGTTGGAGACTGTGGCTGAAATCTCTCCCAGTGCGCCAGCTCAGCCGTGGAGACCGCGCTATCTTGAGTGGCTGTTACTAGCATCCAGAGATCGGCTACTAACCTGGAAATAAGGGATCTCAAGCAGCGCGACTGCATGAACTCAGACAAGCACTGCTTCTTCTCACAGAAAGGGTAGACTTCCCCCAAAGTTGCGGTTTGCAATTCAGGTTGGAGAGAGGAATGCGCGCTCGGGCTGGGGGGAAATCTGCGCCCCACAGAGTCTGTGGCCTTTGGGGCCAGCGTGACCCGCGAGTGTGGAAGGGCTCCCCCAGGGCTGCTGGCGGAAGGGAATGCTAAAAATAAGCCCTACCTGGACTGGATGCAAAAAAGCAGCCTCGGATTTTGCCAGTCTGCCGGCTGCTTGGTGCCAGGGGCAAGTGGGCGCGCGGAGACTGCGCACAGACCTGGAAGGTGGAGGCTTGTGAATTTTAACAAA
>NW_006285484.1:1481450-1481964 GCF_000327345.1 Myotis davidii
TTGAAGTGAAAAAAAAGCCGGAGTAGCAATACTTATATCTGACAAATTAGATCTCAAAGTGAAGGACATAAAAAGAGATCAAGAAGGCCACTTCATAATACTAAAGGGAGCAGTCCAAATAGAAGAAATAACTCTGGTAAATATATATACACCCAATATAGGAGCACCCAAATACGTAAGAAATCTTCTGGAGATCAAGGGAGAGGTTGACAGCAATACAATCATAGTAGGGGATTTTAACACGTGCCACAAGGAGTACCAGTACTCCTTTTTTTTTTTCTTATCACATATTTTAACACCTCCTTTCTACAAAGGAGGCAAGAGCATACAATGGAGTCAAGACAGTCTCTTCAATAAATGGTGTTGGGAAAATTGGACAGATACACGCACAAAGATGAAACTAGATCACCAACTCACACTATACACAAAAATAAACGCAAAATGGATAAAAGAGTTAAACGTAAGACAGGAAACCATAAAAATACTAGAGGAATACACAGGCAGCGAAATTGCA
>NW_006285484.1:1484424-1484945 GCF_000327345.1 Myotis davidii
CTGCCCCGCCCCATGTCATTATTTAAGTATTCCCCTGTGCCTAGCACTGTGCTCGGACCTACAACTCTGCATTTCAGAAGAAGGGAAGGTCAGGGGATTTTCTTTGCTTGCATGGGGGGGGGTGGTGGTGGTGGTGGCCATGCTGTATAACTCAGCCACTAGAGCAGGACTGGAATTCACATACTACTGAGCTGGGCTGAAATGTCTTGGAAATACGACCAATGTACATGTGCACCACCAAGATGCAAGAACGTTTATAGAGAGAGAACCAGCATCCATCAACCATGAGGAAAATGTAAATACACATGTACATTTTACACCATCAATTGTTATTAGGGAAAGGGGAACTTTGCCCTATATTTTGGAAGGGAGCAAAAGTTTCTGATCTCTTTAAAAGGTCTGCCCACTTTTCCTCATTTAGGGAAATATCTGCCCACCTCCTCCATTATGGACGCTAGCTTGCGTCAAGTGTGCAGAGACTCTGAGACGGGGAGTGGGAACAATCAAAATGCCTCCAAAAA
>NW_006285485.1:0-241 GCF_000327345.1 Myotis davidii
AGTTCATGCAGGTGAGAGACACAGGTGCGCCATGCTCTAGCTAGTCAGCTTCTGCGAGCCACCTGTGGTACCCCTCTTCCCTGACCAACTCAGTTGAATTAAGCTGTGGCAGTTACGGCATTCATTTGGTGGGATATATGCCTCTTCTTGTGTGTGAAAGAACATTCCAGGGCTGACCCGTGATTCCTGTTTCCACATCTCTTTCCCCTCCCCATTGTTCAAGGCTAACATCAGCCCACAC
>NW_006285486.1:0-692 GCF_000327345.1 Myotis davidii
ACTCCCATTAGATAATCAAATGAATTCTCAACAAAAACACATAAGGCCAGAAAGGAAATTATCAAAGTGATGCAAAGCAAGAGACTGAATCTAAAAATACTCTATGCAGCAAGGCTCTCATTCAAAATTGAAGTGGATATAAGAAGCTTCACAGGCAAAAAATGGTTAAGGGAGTTTATCACTACCCAGCCAGCAATTCAAGAAATGCTAAAGGGACAGGTGTAAAAAGAAAAAATAGACAGGGAGGAAGGAACGCTCACACCCCCACTCCCAACTGCCCCCCACACACACACACACACAATGGCTACAAACAAGTACCTATCAATAATAACATCAAGTGTAAATGAACTAAATGCTCCAACCAAAACACATTGAATGGCTGAATGGATTTAAAAAAAAAACCACACACACACATATCCCATATATATGCTGTCAACAAGAGACCAACCTCAGAACAAGGCACTCACACAGACTGAAAATGAAGGAATGAAAAAATATCTAGCAGACAAAATGGAAATGAAAAAAAAATCTGGGGTAACAATATTTATATCTGAAAAAAATAAACTTCAAAGTGAAGGCCACAACAAGAGATAAGGAAAGCCACTTCATATTACTGAAGGGATCAGTACAAGAGGATATAACCCTGGTAAACATGTACACACCCAATGCAGGAACACCCAAATACATAAAAA
>NW_006285487.1:0-462 GCF_000327345.1 Myotis davidii
GAGCCAAACCGGCCAGGGCTGTTCCCCCTTTGTAACCCTGGCTCGGGGACTGCGCAGGCAGAAGGAGCAGCAGATAGACAGGGTGGGTGGTGAAGGGCTCAAGGAGGCAGCGCCCTGGCCCTGGGGCTTCCTGGTTCTCTGGGGGGCGTGGGGAAGAAGGGTAGGATGTTCCTGGGCCACCTTCACGTTGCCGTGGGATCTGAGGGGTGTCAGACCCAGAGCCCCAAGCCTGTCCCAGCAGCGGGTGCAGGCGGCACTCCCGGTGCAGGGCCCAGGGTGCTGCTGGGTTATCTGTGTCCTGTGGTCCTTCAAGCCCTCGCTTCCTCCCACTTCAGGCTCCGGGAAAGACCTTTGGGATTTGGCCCCTAATTTCCCATAATTCCCACCACAAACTTGTCACCTCAGTGAGGGGCCACCCCCTGCTCTGCCTCAACCCATGTGTCCCCGTCAGGAGGGCCTCAT
>NW_006285487.1:1873-2722 GCF_000327345.1 Myotis davidii
TCAGCAAACCGCGTCTCATGAGCCACATGTGGCTCTTTGGCCCCTTCAGCGTGGCTCTTCCACAAAATAACGACTTCTGTGCACGGGCCACAAAGTTTCAATCACACTGTACATGCATGCCCGCACGTGGTATTTTGTGGAAGAGCCACACTCAAGGGGCCACAGTTTGCTGACCACTGTCCTAGGGGACCAAAGCAGGGGGCAAAAGGTAAAACACTAAGTCAGTGGTTCCCAACCTTCCCAACCTTCTGGCCCTTTAATACAGCTCCTCATGTTGTGACCCAACCATAAAATTATTTTCGTGGCTACTTCATCACTGTCATGTTGCTACTGTGATGAATCGTCATGTAAATATCTGATATGCAGGATGGTCTTAGGGGACCCCTGTGAAAGGGTCGCTCGACCGCCAAAGGTGTCGCGACCCACAGGTTGAGAACCGCTGCAAAACCTGTTCTATTTAGTGAGACAGACCGTCTCCTCCACCCCCACCTCCCCTCCCTGCCTGATTGGCACCTTCAGGGTGGCCTTTGCCCGTCACTGGTTCTCAGCCGGATGAGTTTGCCGGCCCCGGGGACAGGTGTCTGGGGGGCTTTGTCACAACAGTAGGGGCAGCAGCCAGGGATGCTGCTCAACTTCGTGCCACACACGGGACAGGCTCACATGTCCGTGTGGAGGCGGAAATCCTGGCCCCCTGAAGCCCTAAGGTTGGAGGTGGGGACGGCCAGTAACACTCCCGACTTGGGAATCACTGCCTGGAGCCCCGTGGTTTCCCAGTATCTGGGGAGCGGGGGGCACTGCCCCTGGGCGAGGGCGCCCGGATCTGAGCCTGACGGTGGCCTCGGGCAGGTG
>NW_006285487.1:3191-4623 GCF_000327345.1 Myotis davidii
ATGTTGACTTGTGATTGATTTGTTCATTCATAAGCTGGTTGGAGCTGTAGTCACCTAAAGGCTTGTAGTCACCTCCAACAGAGGCTGGAGGATCTGTTTCCAAGGTGGCTCAGTAACATGGTAGAATATTGGTCCTGGCTATTTATTGGGAGGTTTCAGTTCCTTGTCACACAGTCCTTTCCACAGGGGCTGCTTATACTCTTAGAACATGGCAGATAGCTTTCCCTAAAACTAGTAATTGAGGGGACTAAGGTGGAAGATGCACATGTCTGTCATGACCTAGCCTTGAAAGTCATACACTGTTATTTCATTCTATTGTTGATATTGGTCAGTTATGATTCAACATGGGAGGGGATCAAACAAGGATGTGATTAGCAAGAGGTAAAGACTGCTGGAAGCTATCTTAGAAGCTGGCTACAATGGACCTAAATGTCCTGTCTGGTACACTATGTGACAGATGTCTCTACCTCAAGGTTAGATTTTATACCACATAGGTATTCTGATACTATTATAATCAATATTCATACTTAAACTTACTGCCATTATTTATCACCTGCTCATCTCTTGGGAGGCTAAATTCACATAATATACTTCTCTCTTTTTTTCACCACATACATAATATATAAATTATTCATGAATAGAAGAGTTTCCTTTTAGTCTAAATAGATTTTTCATTGGTTTAAGTTCCTTGCTGATTACTTGTGAGCAGAGAGGTGTGAGATGATGTCACAAAGACAATGAGAATAGAGATAGTCTTCTCTACTCTCCAAGTTTTACCATCTTCCCAATTCATAGGTAGTCTAAGTAGGTAGGATAAGAGGAGTAGAATGAAAATCTGGCTTCCAGTTCTGAATTCACCACATTACAACTGTGTGGCCTTGCCCAAGTCATTTCATCTCAATGAGTCTTTTTCAGCATATTAAAAGAGGGTTCAATATTTTTATTTTATAATATGATTGTGCAGACTCTGTGACATAATGTTTTATAAACTGTAAGATACTACTTATTGGTCCAGAAAGGTACCTGGTATTGGCCTGGGAACTAGAAACTAGACTTGCATCCTAGCTTTGCCACATATCATAGGCATTTGTGAATAGTTATTTATTACTCTGTAATACTGATTTAATAATAATAATAATTCTAACTTCATGAAGAAATGGAGTTTAGACACTGCGCATGGCATTGTCCCTACGCCTCCTGCAAAACGCAGCTGCCCGGCAGCCCTTTGCTCACCCCAGGGCACCCCACGTGTGGGCCCTCCCACGACTTACCCGGGGCGTCCTTGCCCTGCGAGGTGCGCATGGCACTGTCCCTACGCCTCCTGCAAAACGCAGCTGCCCGGCAGCCCTTTGCTCACCCCAGGGCACCCCACGTGTGGGCCCTCCCACGACTTACCCGGGGCGTCCTTGCCCTGCGAGGCGAGCGTCCTCCC
>NW_006285487.1:5201-5704 GCF_000327345.1 Myotis davidii
GCGACCCGCCCGCACCAAGGTCTGTGCCTGCGTCGGCCCTGCCCGCAGGGGCGCCCAGGCTGCCGTCCACCGCCCGCTTCCTCCGCGGCCAGTCCCTGATCGTGTCCGGGGTTGTCTTCCCGCTGTGCTTGGGAGATGGTGTCCAAGGAACCCCAGTGTCTGCCTGGAACGGGCTGGGGGTGCTCGAGGGGCAGCGGGTGGGGGTGCAGGACTGACAGATGTAGGTCTGTCCACCGTTCTTGCCAGGGCTGCTGTGCGCGGGGCGAAGGCAGGGGGGTGATGTGTAGGTGTCGGGTCTCGAGGCTTTGCTGCCCCTGGGCACGGCCAGGCCGGGGGGGACACTTGGGTCCCTTCTCAGGGGCTGGGAGTCTGGCCCCGGGCTGGTGTCCACCTTCTTGATTTGAAGCTTGGGCAGCCCCCCAGCCTGCACGTCCAGCTCCACCTCGTAGGCCTGGGGGTGGGCAGGGGCCTCCGACAGCTGAGTGGACACTGGCAGGCGCTGG
>NW_006285487.1:6215-7862 GCF_000327345.1 Myotis davidii
CGTGGGGCGCGGAGTCCTTAGGGGACTGAAACAGCCCCTGCCTGGCGGGTGTCCGGGCTGCACAGGGCTTCTGCCGCCTCTGGGGGGAGCACAGGGGAGTCTGCGGCGTGCGAGGGGCATGAGGGGGCCTTCGGGGCGTAGCTCTCGGAGAGCAGGGAGGCTTCCGGGAACTCTTCTTAGGCGTCTGCAAGGAAAACTGAGTTTAGTGGTTGAACGCGGTAACCCACACTCCCTAGGAATGGCGGTCCTGTAACCTCTGGGGCGATTAGAAAGGCGAGTGGGAGACCGACAGGCTGCCGAAGGCACGATCTTGGCAATGACCCGAGTCCACGGCCACAGCAGGACTCGCCGCTGTGTGGCCACGTTTTCTAGCACCAAGCGCACACCCAGCCCGTCTCCCTGAGCCCCGTCATCTCAGTGTTTGCCAATCTCACTCGGGCACAGCTCAGCTAGTCTTCCTCCTACGGGACACCGGTCCCCGAGGCAGCCTCTGCTGTCACACCACCGGCCGCACACCCACGGCCACCAGGTGATCACGGAGCACCTACTGTGCGCCAGGCAATGCGTGTGTGAGTGTGTGTGTGTGAGTGTGGGGTGGGGGAGCGTGGGGTGGTGGAGCGTGGGACACACAGAGGGCACCAGACAGGAAATGACTCCCCGCATGGCAAGAGCCTGCAGACCTACAGGTCAGGAGCCCACACGCCTCCCACGGCTGCACCCTGACGGGAACACTGCCTGCTGGTCGGGTGCTCACGGGGGTGGACGGGACAGCGCGTGTGGCTAATGCGATGTCAGGAGCCTGCATGGGGCCAGAGGGAGCTGCAGGACAGCTCGCTGTTAGACCAATGGAGGCTGGGGTGGGAAGGGATCAGGGGGGACACCCAAGCAAGGCTATCAACAGGTGAAGGGGGCCCAGCTGGTGTGGCTCAGTGATTGAGCATCGACCTATGAACCAGGAGGTCACATAGGTCACGGTTGGATTCCGGGTCAGGGCACAAGCCCGGGTTGTGGACTCCATCCCCAGTAGGGGGTGTGCAGGAGGCAGTCAATGGATGATTCTCTCTCGTGATTGATGTTTCTATTTCTCCCTCCCTCACCCTTCCTCTCTGAAATCAATAAAGATATATTGGGTTAAAAAAGGATTTGGGGGTGGGAGGGAACTGTGGGTATAAAAACTGAGTAAAGGTAAAAAACAAAACACCTTTAACATCCTGCTCTTGCTCCCCAAGAGGTTCAGAGACAAAAGACAGGTCAGCAAGAGAATGTTCCAATGTTGGGTCTCAGCCTAGTTTGAAGTAAAAATGGTGACCTGTGGGTGCCACCCCCAAATCTGAAATCTCCGCTGTGGAGACAAGGAAATGCACTCGCTGCAGGTGAGCAGAAAGCAGGTGAGTGGCCTCTGTGTTGTCTCAGCTCTGAGCCCCCTCTTCTCTCCTCACACGTCTCTCATCGCCATTTCATCTACCCGACCTTCCCCTGCTCTCCTCTCCGATCTTTCTCTTTTTGATCACCTCAGATGTCTCTCCCATCTTGTCTCTCTGCAGACTCTCTGTCTCTGATTTCATTCTTCTCCCTCCTCTCTCTCCCTCCATGAATTCACTCCTATCCCACATCTCCTGTCTTCTCTCCTTGGTCTCATCTTTCTCT
>NW_006285487.1:9626-11073 GCF_000327345.1 Myotis davidii
TCTCCTCACACGTCTCTCATCGCCATTTCATCTACCCGACCTTCCCCTGCTCTCCTCTCCGATCTTTCTCTTTTTGATCACCTCAGATGTCTCTCCCATCTTGTCTCTCTGCAGACTCTCTGTCTCTGATTTCATTCTTCTCCCTCCTCTCTCTCCCTCCATGAATTCACTCCAATCCCACATTTCCTGTCTTCTCTCCTTGGTCTCGTCTTTCTCTCTACACTCCCCCCCAACCCTCCGTCTCCTCTGTCTCTTGTTTCTCTCTGATCTGCTTTCCTCTCTCTACCTTGTTTCCTCGTATTGATCTTCAGCCTTTCATTTCTCTTCCCAACTTTCCTCTATTCTCTCCCATCTCCCTGTCTTCTCTGACGTCTCTTCTTCTCTGTTCACCTCCCGCTCTGAACTCACTCTTCTCTCTCAACTTTCTCTGATCTGGCCTCTCGCTTTGAAATCCCTTCTCCAATTGCCCTCTATTCTCTCACCTCCCTGATCTCTTTTTTCTGCTCCCTGCTTCTCCCTCAGATCCCCCAACCCCCACTTTCTCAGAACTCATTTCTCTCTCTACCCTTCCCGCTCTCCCTCTCATCTTTCTGTCTCTTTGATCACTTCTTTTTCACTTTGCTCTTTCTGCCTCTGTGAACTCATCTCCCACCTCTCTCGGTGACCACTGTCAATATAGCTCTTCTCACTATATATTCTTCCTTCTCCTACTCCCTGATCACAATCTCCTCTCTTATTTCTTACTCCCCTCTCTCCATCTGTCATCTCTGTAATGCCACTCCATTCTCTCCGAGGTCCCTCTGCTCTTTCTCTTACCCCACTCTTCTCTCCTTCCCACGGACTCTCTCTAATCAGCCTCACATCTCCCCCCTCTGAGCTCCCTCTAGCATCAATGTCTCAACCCTCTCTTCTCTCTAATCTCAATATCTACTCTCCCCCTTTCCCACTCTTCTCTCTGAATCTGTTCATCTCTATCTTCCCTCATTTCTCTCTCCTCTCAATTTTCTCTAATCCCACTCTTCTTCCTCATCCCTCAGAAATCTATCTTTTGCCTTTCATTTCTCTTTCTAATTTCCCTTTTTCATCTCTGTCTTCCCTCATTTCTCTCTCAACTTTCTCTAATCCCACTCTTCTCCCTCATCCCTCTGAAATCTACCTTTTGCCTTTCATTTCTCTTTCTAATTTCCCTCTATGCTCTCCCATCTCTCTGACGCCTCTTCTCTCAGCACATCTCCTTCTCTGCACTTATTCTTTCTCTCATCTCCGGCTCTTTCTTTCTCTGAGCTCAATCTCACATCCCTCTGCCCTCTCCCATCTCTCTGACGCCTCTTCTCTCAGCGCATCTCCTTCTCTGCACTTATTCTTTCTCTGAGCTCAATCTCACATCCCTCTGCTGGCTCTAAATTCTTTCCTCCCTCATCTCCTCTCTGCCATCTCCCTTTCTGCT
>NW_006285487.1:11200-12311 GCF_000327345.1 Myotis davidii
TCTCTCAGCATCCTTCTCTGCACTTATTCTTTCTCTCATCTCCGGCTCTTTCTTTCTCTGAGCTCAATCTAACATCCCTCTGCTGGCTCTAAATTCTTTCCTCCCTCATCTCCTCTCTGACGTCTCCCTTTCCGCTCCCTCACTCTGAACTCTGACTCTCCCAGCTCACTCTCTCCCCTCTGACCTCCTGCTACCTCTCCCCCCATTCTTCTCTCCTCAGAGCTTTTTCCTCTCTTCTCCCTCGGCCCTGTCTCTCCCCACACATTTCCCCTTTCTCTGAGCTCTCACTCTTCTCTCTCTGATTTCATTCTTCTCACTTCTCTCTACTGTCTTTGACCTGCCTCTTTCTGATGTCACTCTATTCTCTTATCTCATCTCTCTCTCCACTCCCTACACTTTTATCTCAGTCTCTCACTCTTTTCTCTGAACTTCCTGATCGCTCTCTGAATTGTGTGCTGGCTTTCGTTTCTTACTCCCTCCTTCTCTCCTCACGAACTTTCTCTTTGACCCCTCTGACCTCTCCTTCACTCCTCTAACTCCCCTCTATCCCCCTCATCTCCGCTATTTCTTTCACCCCCCTGACTCTCCCTCTCCCTGAGAACTCATTTTCTCTTTGATCCTGCGCTTTCCCCGTCTTTTCGCTCTCCCTCTGCTTTCTCTGAGCTCCCACTCTTCTGTCTGATTTCATTCTTCTCTCCCTCTCTGATGGCACTCTCTTCTCCCTCCCCACTGTTCTCCCTCACTGAAATCTATCTTCTGTCTTTCCTTTCTCTCCTCACCCCTCACTCTGCCTCCCTCTGTGAACTCATTTTCTCTCTGAGACCTCTCTCATCTCTCCCTGCCCCATCTCTTCTCACATATTGCCCTGTCCGCTCTCTCTCTCTCTGCTCCCACTCTTCGTCTCTGATTTCATTCCTCTCACTTCTCTCTCCCCTTCTCTGATCTTTCTTATCACATCTATTTTCTGTCTGATGTGCCTCTTTTGTCTCATCTCTCTGCGCTCATTCTCTTTCCAAACTCTCTCTTCTCTATCTCCCCGTGCTCCCTTTGATCACCTCTCTGATGGCGCTCTCTCTGGTCTCTGCCTCTGTGAACTCTCTCTACACTCTTT
>NW_006285487.1:12371-13844 GCF_000327345.1 Myotis davidii
CCTCCGTGATCGGTTTCTCATTTCTTACTCCCTCCATCCTCCTCTTTCTCTGATCGTCTCTGTAATCTCACTCTCTTCTTTCTCTCTTCCCGGCTCTGAACTATCTTCCTTCTCTCTCTCCTATTCCTTACTCCCCTCTCTCCTACTTCTGCTGCCCATTCTCTCATAAATCATTTCTGTCACTCTCCCTCTGATCTGCATCATTTCCTTTTCCCTCTCTGAGCTCCCTCTGCTCTTTCCTCTCCCACCCTGTGATCTCCAACTCCGTCATTCCCTCTAAACTGCTCTTCTCTCTGATCTCATCTACCTTTTACTTGCCCCCACTCTTCTTCCTCCTTCTCAGAACTCACTTTCCCCTCCCTGCCCTGTCTCTTCTCACATATTGCCCTGCTCTCTCTCAGCTCCCACTCTTGTCTCTGATTTCATTCTTGTCATTTCTTTCTCCCTCTCACCCTCTCTCCACTCTTTCTTCTACTCTCTGGACTCATTCTTCGTTGTCCTCACTCTCTTCTATGTTCTTTTCTAATTTCTTGTCCCTGTACCCCGATTTCCACCTCTGAGATCTATCTTCTGCCTTTCCTCTCTCTCCGCACTCCCTATTTGACGTGCTCTTTTCTCTGATGTCACTGTCATTTCTCTCCCCATCTGACTCTCAACTCTATCTTCTTTCTCATAAATTCTCTCATCACCTCTCAACACTTTCTTCTCCTCCTCTCTGATCATCTCTCTGAGCCTCCCTTTCTTTTCCTTCTCTCCTCTCTCCTCGTTGTTCTAATCTCTGATGACCCATTTCTGCCTTCCATTTCTCGCTCTGATTTCCCTCTATTCTCTCGCTCTCTCAACTCCCACTCTCCTGTCTCTCTGCCTCTCTCACCTCTCTTGGTGACCTCTGTCAATATTGACCTCACATCTCTGTCTCTCACTCCCCTCTGATCTCCCTCGATATATCTCCTCTCTATCTGTGAACACTTTTCTCCTCTTTAACATCAATGTCTCGGCCCTCTCTTCTCTCTAATCTCAGTATCTACTCTCCCCTTCCCTCTCCTCATCTGTCTTCCCACATTTCTCTCTCACTCCCTCTGATCTGCCACATTTCCTCTTTAATCTCTGACTAAACAGTCTCGGGTTTTTATTCTGTACACAGCAAAAAGTCAAGTTCAGCTCAAAACTATGCGCACTCGTTTTTAAACTGGCCTTTCCCCTTTACATGTGCACAGAAATCCCGGATGCATTTATAAATTTGTAAAACTTTTCAATTACAAGAAGGACTTTAAATTAGAATATTTGGGGAGGGGGCGTCCCATCTGGATTGCCACGTGTTCCCTCTTTCCTTTCCCCACATCCTGCTTTGGGGCAAGTTTCAGCAAATGACTCAGATGGCTTATTTTCCCCAAAGTCATGCTTAATAGAAGACATTTTAAATTTTTTCCTATTTCGCTTTCTAAAGTCATAGCTAGTACCCAAGGTTATCTA
>NW_006285487.1:18596-23437 GCF_000327345.1 Myotis davidii
TTCCCTTATCCCACACTACCCTCTCTACCTCTTCTGCCTTTCGTTTCTCTTTATAATTTCCCTCTATTCTCTCTGCTCATCTCCCTGACGCCTCTTTTCTCTGGGCATCTCCCTCTCTGCACTTATTCTTTCTCTGATCTCCGGCTCTTCTCTGAGCTCAATCTCACATCCCTCTATTGTCTCTGAATGCTCTCCTCACTCATCTCCTCTCTGTCTTTTCTCTCCCTCACTCTGAACTCCCTCATCTCTCTCTGAATTGTATGTTCGTTCATTTCTTATCCCTCAGGCTTCCTCTACTTTCTCTTATCCCAATCGTCTCTCCTCTATCCAATTCCCCCTTCTCCTCTCGTCATGAACTCTTCTCTTTTTGATCCCTTTCTGATCTCTCCTTCTTCACTGCTCGATCGAGCTCACGCTCTTCTCTCTTCCCTCTGTTCCCCTGCTCTCTCATTTCTCTCTCTGATCTCTCGTTACTTTCTTTCCCCCACTCTCCTCCCCTCTCAGAACTCCTTTTCTCTTTGATCCTGCTCTTTCCCATCTTCTTGCTCCCCTTCTGCTCTCCCTCTTCAGTCTCTGATTTCGTTCCTCTCACTTCTCTCTCCCTCTTGAATTCTCTGTGGCCTCTCTCGCTGTATCCCTTCTCTCTCCTCATCCCTCACTCTGCCTACACTCTTCTCTCTCCTCTATCTGTTCTCCCTCTCTGAGACCTCTCTCATCTGCTTCTCTCCATAAC
Organism: Myotis davidii; assembly: GCF_000327345.1. NCBI lineage: Eukaryota > Metazoa > Chordata > Mammalia > Chiroptera > Vespertilionidae > Myotis > Myotis davidii. The sequence continues at coordinate 19,330 of NW_006285487.1, forward strand.
GCTGTCTTTTGTCTGAATTATCTCACCTCTCAGTGACCTCTCGACATATATCTTCTCTCTCTGATCTCCCTCTCTTCTCTCATTTCCCTGAACGTTCTTTTCTTAACTCATCCCTCTCATCTCTTGCTCTTCTCTATTTCCCTCTATTCTCTCTCTGATCGCTCCCTCACTCTGACCTCCTCCGTTCCCTCTTTTGTATCTGTAATCTTACTCGCTTCTCTCTAATCTCATTCTTCTCATTTCACTCTCTTCTGACTTGCATCTTCTTTCTCTCATCTCTCTTCCCTCTGAACTCTCCCTCTCTGATCTCATTCTTCTGTCTCTTATTCCTTACTGCCCTCTCTCCTCCTCCTGTCTGCTCTCCCTTCTCTCAGTCATTTCTTTCTCTCCCACACTGGGATCTCCAACTCTCTCAACTCCCTCATCAAGCTCACACTCCTCTCTCCTACCTGTTCTCGTTTCTCGCTCTCTGATCTCTTGCCACCCTTTCTTTGCCCCCAATCTTCCTCTCCCCTCTCCGTCCTCCTCAAAACTCCCACTCTTCTCTGATTTCTTCTCGTCACTTCTTTCTCCCTCTGCCCTCTCTTCTATGTTCTTTTCTAATTTCTTGTCTCTGAACCCTGATTTCCACCTCTGAGGTCTATCTTCTGCCTTTCCTTTCTCTCTCCGCACTCCCTCACTCACCTCCCTCTGAACTATTTTCTTTCTCATCTGCTTTTCTCTACTCTGCCCTCTCTAATTTGACCTGCCTCTTCTCTCACTTCTCTCCCCACCTGTCTCTCTGAACTCTACCTTCGTTCTCATAAATTTTCTCATCACCTCTTGATACTCTTTCTCCTCCACTATGATCTCAGTCTCTTCCCCCTCTCACTTCTTACTCCCCTCTCCTTCTCTTCTGTCTTTGACCGGCCTCATCTCCTCTCTCTCCACTCCTTTCTCTCACTCTCTTCTCCGAACTCCCTGATTTCTCAGAGTTGTATGCTGTCTTTCATTTCTTACTCCACCCCCACCCCCGCGAGCTCCCTTTACTTTCTCTTACCCAGTCGTCTCTCTCCTCTATCCAGTTCCTCTCTGAGCTCCCTCTTTCCCCTCATGAACCCTTTTCTCCTTTTGATCGCTCCCTCTTCACTCCTTGATGGAGCTCATGCTCCTCTAACTCCCCTCTATTCCCCTGATCTCTGCTCCTCTTTCTTTCCCCCACTCGTCGTCCTCCCCCCTTCTCGGAACTCATTTTCTCTTTGATCCTGCTCTCTCCCTCGTCTCTGAAATCATTCTTCCGCCTTTCCTCTCTCTCTCTTTCCTCTATCTGATCTCCCTCCCGATCAAACTCAGGCTCTTCTCGCTGAGACCTCTCATCTCCCTGATCTCTCGTCTGCTCTTCTTTTTCTCACTTTGAACTCTCTCTCCTCTCCTCTCTCTCCCTGAACTCGCTCACCTCGATATGTCTCTTCTCCTACTCTCTCTCATTCTTCTCTGAGCCCCCCCCCCCATCATCTTGTCACTTTGAACTCCCTTCTCTAATTTCCATCAATTCTCGCTCTGATCTCTCACTCACTCTGATCTCCTCCATTCACTCTTTTCTGTCTCTCAATCATTTCTTTCACTCTCCCTCTTCGCCCTCTCCTGAGCTTCCTCTACTCTCTTACCCCACTCTGATCCTTCATCTCCCTATCTTTTCTCTCCCACACCCCGATCTCCAACTCTCTCTCATTCCCTCTAAACTCCTCTTCACTCCCTGATCGATCTCGCACTCTTCTCTCTTCCTACTTTCTGTGTGCCCTTCCTCCTTCTCAGAACTCACTCTCACTCTTCTCTCTGGTTTCATTCTTCTCTCTGCCTCTGTGAGCTCTCTCTTTCTCTTCTCCTGCTCTGTTTTCAATCTCTTCCCTGTCCTCCGTGTTTCTCATTTCTTACTCCCTTCATCCTCTCCCTCTCTCTCTTCTTTCTGTCTGAGCTCCCTCTACTATTATCTTATCCCACATCTCACTTTCTTCTCTCTCTAATTGGCTTCATCTATCTCTCCATATAGCTTTCCCCTGATTTATTCTGAACTCTCTCTGTGACCACTCGATATCTCTCTTCTCTCTCTCTCTCTTCCCCCTGACTCTCATTTCTCTCTCAACTCCTTCTCTCATCTCTTTGAAATATATCTTCTGCCTTTCATTTCTCTAATTTCCCTCTATTCTCTCCCCTCTGCTCATCTCCCTCAGAGCTCAATCTCTTCTCTCATTTCACTCCATTCTCTGAGCTCCCACTCTTCCCTCCCAAATCTGCCTCTCCCGCTGATCTATCTTCTCTTTCTTTCTCCCCTCTCTTCTCCTTCTGTCTGCTCCCCCTTCTCTCAGTCATTACTTTCTCCCTCTGATCTGCATCATTCCCTCTCTCTGATCTCTCGGCTACTCTTTCTTTGCCCCCACTCTTCTTCCTCCTTCTCAGAACTCATTTTCTCTCTTTGATCTTACTCTCTCATTTCTCTCTGATCTCACTTTCCTCTCCCTACCCCATCTCTTCTCTCCAAGCTCTCAATCTTCTTTCTCCCTGACTCCTCTCTCCGCTCTGTTCTAATTTTTTGTCCCCAATTTCCATCTCTGAGATCTGTCTTCTGCCTTTCATTTCTCACTCCTCACTGACCTCCCTCCGTTATCCCACTCTTCTCTATCTGATCTCTGAACTCTATCTTCTTTCTCATAAATTCTCTCATCACCTCAATCTCTTCCTTCTCTCCTCTCTCAACCCTCTCTAAAATCTAATCTCCCGATCTTCTTCTCTGAATTCTCTCTTACGCTGATATCTCTCCTTCTCAGAACTCACTTTCCTCTCTGATCTCCCTATTGTCTCCATCTCCCTGATTTCATTCTTCTCACTTCTGTCTTTGACCTGCCTCTCCTCTCCCTCTGCGCTCTGTCTGTATTCTTTCTTCTACACTGTCCCTTACCTACCTTCTGTAATTGCTAAAGGTCCTTTTGTTTTTGCAGACGCACATGGCTGCTGCTCACAAGGCCGGCCTCACTGGGAGCCGCCTGAGGCACTGAGACCAACCTCTTCACTGACCGGACTTGCTCTCAGGACTAAACGCCGGGGCAATGAAATATGGACAATCTCCAACTTTAAATAAAAGTTTTAAAGGCGGGTCCAACGTTTTGCCAACCTAACGCTGCCTGTTGGAATTTCCACCTCAGCTGGTCACTAAGGAAGGCGACTCAGCACCGTGAGCCTCCCCGTCACTGCGCAGTGTTTCCCTGGCCGTCTGTCTGCTCCCCGAGACGGTTTTAAACACGATAGACATGTCCTACCTGGTAAGCTGTCGGCATCTCAGAGGCCACTGTGTCTCCGGAAGGCCCTGTACGTCGAGCCGCGCCCTCCTCCGAGGGCCCGACCACCTCGGACACGGCCCCGAAAAGCAGCGTCTTCGGAGACCGAATCCGCGGGAGGGGAGGAGACCCCCTCTGGTCTGCAAGGCGAGAACAGGAGGGGATGACGTCAGCAACCACTACGGTCATGCTGCCTCCCCGAGAGTTAATGAGACTGCGGTTAACCCAGGCCCCATGGTCGGAAACACACACAGACACCGCCTTCCCCTGGGACGTGTGTAGGACGTGAGCACAGGCTGGGAATCGCAGGTCACGCCGTCTGCAGGGGACGCATTCCTCACGGGAATGGTGTGGGCGGCCGCTGTCAGATCCGAAGGGATGATGCGGATCATAGACCCGGGATTGCTCATCACCCGGACCTCAAATACACTCACCGGCTCTACTGCTCCCATGTCCAGAAACCAAAGGCCAAATCTCACTGCTTTTCCCAAAAATACTCCCCACCAAGTCAGCGTAGATGCGGGGCAGGCACGTTACCTGACCGGCTTTGCTGAGACGAGCGAGCCCTCTGCACACTCCGAGGCTGCAGCTGAGACGCAGAATAGAAGGGGCCAGATGTCGTCCTGCCCAGCGCCAGCTGCTTGATGCGCGGGCTTCTTCTCAGGCTCAGCTCTACAGGAGACACAGCCATCAGCAGGGAAACACGCCACCTGGCCTCCCACGTGCACGTGAGCAACGCTCATGTGTCACCAAATGCAGACAGGAGCCCGACACGCCATTGGCTGGGACTTCCTTGT
>NW_006285487.1:25736-29801 GCF_000327345.1 Myotis davidii
GCCGCTAACGCATCTGTGCACCTAGTTGGTGGCTCTAGTGTTTACAATTAAATAAAATAAAATATATGACAATGTTGATATGCAGCGATTTATCAGCTACAAGGGATCCTGGGTAAGATCTACAGCTGATTTCTCATCAGGCAGTGTGATGACATATCCAAAGTGTCAAAAGAAGAAAGAGTCAATCAACACTTCAGTATCCAGCAAAACTATTATTCAAAACCAAAGGAGAAATGAGCACACTCCCTGATTATAAAAACAAGCCCCCCCTCGCCCCCCATAGAAACCGTCACCAGCAAACCTGCCCCATAAGTAACACTAAAGGGAGTCCGCAGGCTGAAAGGAAAGGGCACTAGAGAGTAACTCGCAGCCACAGGAGTAAAGGGCTCTGGGAAAGGTAACTGCGTAAATACAGAAGACGGTGTAAAACCATTTTTTGTAACTGTTTTTCTCTCCTGTGAGTTAAAATATAAAGCAATGATTATAAATTTGTATCGAAAGGCAGACAATGTATAAAGATGTAACTTGTATGACAACAGAAAAAGGAAAGGGTGGGAAATGTAACTATATAGGAGCAGCGCTTCAGGTTGAAATGAAAGGACACTAGACAGTGACTGGAAGCTGGAAGAAATGAACACAGGAAAAGGTAACTGCACACGTGTACATTAGGCCAGAAGTGTGGTACTTTGGTTTGCAACCTCTCTGTTTTCCCTATGTGATCTAAAAGGCAAATGCATGAAACAATAATTATAAATCTGTGTTAATGGGCACATAATTTATAAAGATGTCATTGGTAATGACATCAGAGAGGAATAGGGATGGAAATCAATAAAAACATATTTAAAAAAATAAAAAATAAACCAAGTTGATTCTTTGAAAAAATTAATCATTGACAAACCTTTTTAGTTAGTCTGACAGAAAAAGAGATTCAACCTACAAAATCAGAAATGAAAGAGAGGACATAACTCATTCTCACAGAAATAAGACGGAGTAGAAGGGAATACTAGGATCAATTGTAGCCAAAAATTAGATAACCTGGGTGAAACGGACAAACCCCTCGAAAGACACAAACTACTGAAAACAGACACAAGAAGAAACAGAAAATCTAAATAAACCCTGACAAGTACAAAGATGGGATTCATTTTCAAAAGAGTTCCCATAAGGAAGGCTCGGACTAGATGGCTTCCCTGCTGAATTCTACCCACAATGAAAGAGGAATGAACACTGCATCACATGTGGTCCACTGACTGTAGACCAGGCTGCCATTTTTCCCTGTTTTAAAGAAAAAAATAGTCCTTTCAACAAATGGGGCTGGGACAGTTGGATAGTCACATGCTCAAGAGTGAGACTGGGCCGAAACCGGTTTGGCTCAGTGGATAGAAAAGAGTGAGGCTGGACTCCTGTCTCCCACAATCTCATATACAAAAATGAATTCAAAACGAATCAGACCTAAATGTCAGAGCTTACAGTAGAAGATCTGGGTTACATGGTGGTTTTTTAGATATGACACCAAAAGCACAAGCAACAACAAAAGCTGCTAAATTGAATCAAGTGGACTTCATCGAAATTAAAAGCTTTGGTGGACACTCTCAAGAACGTAAAAAGACAACCCACAGTTTGGATAAAATATTTGCAAGTCATAGATCTCATAAGTACCTAGAATAGATAAAGAACCTCAACAGTAGAAAGACAAACCCAATAGAAAAATAGGCAAAAATTTGAAGAGACATTTCTCCAAAGAAAGTACATGAATAGCCAGTGATCTCAACATCAGTTATCAGGACAACGCAACTCATCACCACTGTAAGCTACGACTGGACACACACCCACTCGAAAGGGTGGAATAAGAGAGACAGTATCTTGGAGGGAAGGCAGGGGAAGCAGATGGGTGGGAGATAAGCAACCAAAGACCTTGTATGCATATATGCAGGACCCACAGACACAGACAATAGGGTGACGAAGGCTGGGGGTGGGCTGGAGGGGGTCAATGTAGGGAGGGGGAAGGGGACATATGTAATATTTTCAACAATAATTAAAAAAATAAATAAAATAAAAAAATGAGAGAGAGACAGTAAAAGGTGGTGATGAGGATGTGGAGGAGCCCTCATACATTGCTGGTGGGAATGTAAAATGGGGCAGCTACTCTGGCAAACAGTTTGGTAATCCTCAAAAAGTTAAACATGGAGTTACCAAATGACCCAGCAAACCCATTTCTAGTCATATACCTGAGAATTAAAAACACATCTATACAAAACCTTGTATATGAATGTCTGTAGCATTTACAATGGCCAAATTGTAAATTTTAAACAACCCAAATGCCCACCAATTGGTGAACGGATAAGTACAATGTAATTTATCCATGCAGTGATGTACGCTGGCCCTAAAAATACACGAAGCGCTGGGCCCTGTCTTATGACTTATGCCACTTACAGGAAATGCCCACCAAAGGCAAATCCATAAACACAGAAGGCAGACTGGCTCTTGCCCACAGCAGCGAGTGCCTGCTAATGGGTGTGAGGTTCTTTCTGGAGCGATGAAAACGGGCTGGAAGATACCGAAACCACTGAATCACATACTTCAATACATGAATGAGCTCTCAATCATCTAAAAATAACAACAACAACAAAAATACAGCCCCTCCCCCCCAAAAAACACTAAGAAAACTGTTTAATCACTACTCTTCATTTCTTTTTAACTGTGTTTTATAAGAGAAGTGGTTTTATAAAATAGATGCGTGTCTGCAGGGGTAACTGGGAAGGGGGGCTGAGAGAGACCAGGATTAATTTCCACCCCAGCTGGAGCGACCCCGAGGGGAAGAGTAGCTGGAGGCAACCACAGAGAAGGGGAAACGGGAGACGCATGAGCTCCTGCCGTAAAGCGGGTCTCGGGACTGGGTGGTGAGCAGCCCCTGCCTGGGTGGCTGTGGAGTTACCTCTGGTCCTGCCCACGCCGTCCAGCTTGCGCTGCAGGCCCTCCACGGCTGACACCGAGTGGCTTCTCGGCAGCCCCCGCCTCGCCGGTCTCTTTGAAGGAGAAATTTCCTGGGTGAAGAGATTTCTTCGAACTTTGGTCACTTCTGAAAACAAACAAACAAACAAGACAAGTATTATCACTTATAAATGCCATATCGGGGGAAAGAAAGTTATCCACAACAGAGAGAAGCTGCTTAAGGAAACTATTCTACAGATTAACTACTATATGCTAGTAGACACTTAATGGGGAATTTCCTTAACTGCTATACTCACATGGTACTTTAAAGTTATTTTAAATTGATTTTTAGAGAGAGAGGAAGGGAAAGGGAGAGAAACATCAATGTGAGAGTGAAACATTGATCAGTGGCCTCCTGCACACCACCTACTGGGAATTGAGCCGGAAACCTGGGCATGTGCCCTGACTGGGAATCGAACTGGCAACCTTTTGGTGCAGAGACGAAGCCCAATCAACTGAGTCACACGGGTCGGGGCTAAAATTATTTACTTTTATAAATTAAATGTAAACTCAACCTTCAGGAACACACGGAAGGCCCACAACACTTTCCCTGGAAGCTTTGCTCGCTGAAGAATGGACATAACCCTGAGTCAGAGGGCGGGCCTTTCAATACACCCTAGAGTTAGGACTGTCCGCCCTTTTTCCCTGCTGTGTATTCAGCTCAGCCTCAAGTAGAAACTGTTCTTTCAACTTCAAAGATTTTAATCTTCTTACAAATATTTTACTAATTTTCTGGGTTATTTTAAATGCCCTTCCTCACTCAACAGCATGAAAGCTGTGACCATCTAGACCAGGGGTCCTCAAACTATGGCCCGCGGGCCACATGCAAATACAAATATTGTATTTGTTCCCGTTTTGTTTTTTTACTTCAAAATAAGATATGTGCAGTGTGCATAGGAATTTGTTCATAGTTTTTTTTAAACTATAGTCCGGCCCTCCAACGCTCTGAGGGACAGTGAACTGGCCCCGTTTAAAAAGTCTGAGGACCCCCGGTGTACACTTTCATGGACGAGATGATGACTCTACAGGAGAGAAAGTTCTCTTACCTGATCTGTTGTGGCTGGGGGTGGCACAGCA
>NW_006285487.1:29837-33778 GCF_000327345.1 Myotis davidii
AGTTAACTGCCATCTGAGTTGGCAGTTAATTTGCATATAGCCCTGATTAGCCAATGGAAAGGGTAGCGTCGTACGCCAATTACCATTTTTCTCTTTTATTAGTGTAGATTAGCATTACTTTTACAATGTAATGTACAACTTCTGTTAATATTCATTGTTGAAATGGCACGAGACTCCTCAGTCCCATGTCTCCTGGGTACGAGGGCACGTTATCTAGCCTATGACCCAGGAAGTCACGATTCGATTCCCAGGTGGTGGGCTCATCTCCTGTGTGGGGTGTGCAGGAGGCAAATGATTCATGATTCTCTCTCATCACTGATGTTTCTATCTCTCCTTTCTCCTCTGAAATCAATAAAAATATATATATTTTTAAAAAGAAATGCTTTACCAAAAAAAAAAAAAAAAGATTTCAGGCCAGTTATTTTGCAGAGTGCAGCATTTTGAGACCGCCTGAAAAACCTCATTCTCCTAGTACATGTTATCTGGACATATGTCACTAACCAACAACTGCCCATAACTAGGCAGCTGCTTAAATACATGCAAGTGAATAAATGTGTCCTTCTAGTCAATGAGCAGGTGCCGAGAGAACAGAACATACCTTGTACTGGATCTTTCACTGGGAGTGAGGGCTGCGGGAGAGTGGGGCGAGAGTTCTCCTGAAAGATGAGAAGACCCAGTAAGAAAACAGATATGCATTTAAAAATAAAGGAATAAAATTCCACATGGAACCCTTTGACTCTGACAGTTCTCCTTACGGGAATCCATAACAGAAATGGTTGCAAAACACACAAAAATAGATACATGATCCAAGGACACTGAAGGCTGCAATAATAATACAAAATAAGAAACTCCCTAACTATCCATAAAGGGGGAAACAAATCAATGATGGCTCATCCATCCAATGCAGATATTAACAGAATTAGGAAGGTCTGTAAGAATAGAGAAGGAAGGAAGACCTGGATATTCTAACACAGAAAGAGGTCCACAATGGAAAAAGGCAAAATGCAGAACAGAAAACAGTCAATCTCAGTGTCTAGTTTTAAAGGAGTAAGCTTTCCTGACTGGTCTGAAATGAAGTTTCGGTCCCATGAGCACCAGCTTCGAAGGACCAGTTACACACAGTGACGAATGACGACAAATCATCCTCAGGTCTATTGAGGGCGGCCTGACACCTCCAGGCCGTCCACTTTGGGATTTCCCCCTCTCCAATCAGGACGCCGAGATACATCAGATTTGCATCCTATTCACACAGTAAGGTCTACTGAGAAAGCGAGCACAGCCCTGGCCAGTTTCTCTCAATGGTCAGAATGTTGGCCTGTGGACCAAAGGGTCGAGAGTTTGATTCCTGGTTAAGGGCACATACTTGGTTGCAGGTTCATCCCACCCCGGTCTGCAAGTATGGGAGGCAATCAATGGATGTGTATGTCTCTCTCCCCCGCCTTCTAGTCTCTCTTTAAAAAAAAAACAAAGCCCCAGCCAATCAGAAGGGCCCACAGTCCTCTCTCCTCCCCTTACTCCAACCCCCCTATAAAACCCCTCTCCACACAGAGCTAGCTCTCTCTCTGCCGCTTGCCGCTGCGTCGTTGAGTGTGGTCAGGGAGCCGAGCTAGCTCGAATAAAGACTCTTTGCTTTTGCATGGTGGGGCAGGAGGGAATCAATGGAAAAAATATCCTCGAGTAAGGACAAAAAGTGAAGACACTAACTCTTTAACAGAAATCCCACTCCAGATTCCAAAGGACAGTTACAAATCTCGATAAACAGACAGCAAACCACCAATGTAATGATTAGCGCTTCTAAAGCTAGTTCTCATACACTTTTTAAAAAATATATTTTTATTGATTTCAGAGAGGAAAGGAGAAGGAGAGAGAGAGAGAAACATCAATGACAAGAGGTAATCATTGATTGGCTGCCTCCTGCACATTGGACCAAGCCTGAAACCCAGACCGGTGCCCTTGTCCAGAATTGAATCCGGGACTCTTCGGTACGCAGGCTAACGCTCTATCCACTGAGCCAAACCGGCCAGGGCAAGTTCTCATAGACTTTTAACGCTTCTCAATAATCTGTGCAGTTCACAAGTTTCACCGAATTCTTAGCAAGGCATTCATTCTACTCGGTAAACAGACTCCACCTGGGTTTCTTTCTCTCTGCCGCCAACAAACCTCAAGTCCTTATACCGGCCACAACCAAGTTACCATCGGACAACAGCACCAGCCACCCACCCCACATTTCTTTAACTTCTTATGGAAATAAAACATACATATTGGCACGCAGCCAGATTCCCGTTATGCTTGCACACCATTGTTCAATGACCTCTTTGCTTATGTCAGTCAGTATTTAGTAGAATTCTCATCTACATTAAAGATTTTAAATGAACTCATTCCTTCCTAACTTGGGCTTGCTGTTTTATTTACATTACCTCTGTCACACTTTTGGGTAAAAGGGTTAATATGTAACACATGTATATTTCTTTAGTCCGTGGATTATAGTTGCACACACATTCATAAAAACATCTCGCCCTAGGCTGTTTGGCTCAGTGGATAGAGTATCGGCATGCGGACTGAAGGGTCCGGGGTTCGAGTCCAGTCAAGGGCTCCTCCCGGGCCCTGATTAGGGCGAGTGTAGGAGGCAACCAATCCATGTGTGTTTCTCTCACATCAATATTTCTGTCTTTCCCTGTCTCTTCCATTCTCTCTAAAAATCGATGGAAAAATAGCCTCAAGTGAGAATTAAAACAACAACAAACATCTGATTTGACTTCTGTGAGCGCCACGTCCACTCCCCACCGCAGACACCGCCCTTCATTCTTTGAGCCTGCAACCTGGGCACGTGCCCTTGACCAGAATCCAACCCAGGACCCTTCAGTCCACAGGCCACCGCTCTATCTACTGAATCAAACCGGCTAGGGCTAAAACATTCTTTAGATAAAGGTCAGTGATCTTGGTACTGGACAGAACTTAAAGCAAATCAAGTCAATCCCAGAATTTCCAAAAGTAAGTATTATAAATTCAACTAGTTATAAACAATGAAAAAGCATCAAAGGAAAACTTGAAAAGCAAGCTGAAACCCTAAGCTCATCTCCTACAAGGAAACCTGGGACCCTTCAGTGTGCAGGCCGACAATCTAACCACTGAGCCAAACCAGCTAGGGCCACCTTTGCATCTTGATGGGTCCCCAAAGTAGAGACCAATAAGCACAAGTAAGCATTTCTAATTTCTAAAGTGCTATGAGTTAGAACATCTCCTGTAACTTTTCCAAGTGCCATATTTTCAATTCTATCCCATTATGCCTACCATTAGTCACTGCCCTGCTGATAGAAGTCCTTATTCCTCAACATGTATCAATGATCTGTAACCTATTAGGCAACCAATCCATGTGTGTTTCTCTCACATCAATATTTCTGTCTTTCCCTGTCTCTTCCATTCTCTCTAAAAATCGATGGAAAAATAGCCTCAAGTGAGAATTAAAACAACAACAAACATCTGATTTGACTTCTGTGAGCGCCACGTCCACTCCCCACCGCAGACACCGCCCTTCATTCTGCTCTCCCGTGGCTCACGCAGAGGGACTAGGTCTCTGGCGCCATTTCCTGTCTCTGGGAAATGACTTACGTTTCTCGCGGGTTTCTGGGACACTTTGGGGATTTCAATTTGTCGACGATTCTGTGAGACCTCTGCAATGCTTTTGTGTCTTATTAATGCATTTTTCCTTTTGGAAAGAGAAAGAAACAGTCAATGTACACTCAATAGCAGTTACATGTAGTTAAATTAGATGGAAACTACAGTGCAAAATAAAACATTCTTTTTTAAAATATATATTTCTATTTATTTCAGAGAGGAAGGGAGAGGGAGAGAGAGAGAAACATCAATGATGAGAGAGAATCATTGATCGGCTGCCTCCTGCACGCCCCCTACTGGGGATTGAGCCTGCAACCTGGGCACGT
>NW_006285487.1:34041-34353 GCF_000327345.1 Myotis davidii
ATCGATCAGCTGCCTCCTGCACACTCCCTACTGGGGATGTGCCTGCAACCAAGGTACATGCCCTTGACAGGAATCGAACCTGGGACCCTTGAGTCCACAGGCCGACGCTCTATCCACTGAGCCAAACCGTCTTCAGCTAAAACATTCTTTAGATAAAGGTCAGTGATCTTGGTATTGGCCTGAATTTAAAGCAAAGCAAGTCAATCCCAGAATTTCCAAAAGTAAGTACTATAAATTCAACTAGTTTTAAACAATGAAAAAGCATCAAAGGAAAACTTAAAAAGCAAGCTGAAACCCTAAGCTCATCTCCTA
>NW_006285487.1:34411-41035 GCF_000327345.1 Myotis davidii
AACCAGAGCAGAAACTCCAGGGACTGGCTTCTGTGATTCAGACAGGAGGGCAGAAGGGAGTCGATGAATGACAAACACACACTACTGGACTGTGGTTTAATCACACCCTCCGGCCGTAGCCAGTTTTGTTCAGTGATCAGAGCGTTGGCCTGCCGAGTGAAGAGTCCCAGGTTCAATTCCCAGTCAAGGGCATGTCACTGGGTTGTGGATTCGCTCCCCATCCCAGGTTGGGGTTTGTGAAGGAGGCAACCAGTTGATGTCTCTCTCACATCAATGTTTCTCTCTCTTTCTCTGCTCCTCCCTCCCTTTCACTCACTGGGAAAGATACCCTTGGGTGAAGACTTAAAAAATAATAATTAAACACCCTCTCTCTGAGAACTGGAGCATGCAAGGAAGCCTTCAGTTCCCAAAGCCCTCCTACCTTCTCTTCTTAGCCGACCGGGTGCGCAGCTCCTCCAGCCGGTCGGAGAAAAAGGCGACTTGCTCTCCTGTGTCACGGAGTCGTCGCTGAAGAAATCTGTCGGCAGGACCGCCGCCAGCTTCTGAGGAACCACAATGCCCAGGCTGTCGTACAGCTGCCCCAGCGTCTTCGGGATGGAGTCAATGTACCTGTGGGCAGGTCGGCTACATTGGAACAGCCGTCATGGTGGCCCCTCCATCCCCCCGTCGCCCTGCATGAGAAACGGTCCCTTCAGTTCCAGGAACCCGAAACGCCATACGCAGTCCTCAAACTTACAATGCCAGAATTTCTTCCAGAAACGTCGCCAGGTATGCCGAGTCCTCAGTTAAACACACCATGCGCAGCAAATCCGCCACCTGAAGGAGATTCTCAGATGACTACACGCCTCTGCGGGACGCTGAGAGCTTCTAGCACATTCCAACGGCCCCGAGCGATATACTTACCTCCTCCACCAGCTGCTCCACGGCATCTATGCTGTCACGTATCGACGGGCACTGCACACACATCTCCAAACGGAGAAACACCTGCAGCTGGCACCTTGAAAGGGAGAAACATCAGATCAGTGGTTCTCAACCTTCCTAATGCCGCGACCCTTTAATACAATTCCTCATGTTGTGGTGACCCCCAATTTCATTGTTACAGATTGAACATAATTAAAGCATAGTGACTAATCACAAAAACAATATGTAATTATCTATGTGTTTTCCGATGGTCTTAGGCAACCCCTGTGAAAGGGTCGTTCGACCTCCAAAGGGGTCGCGACCCACAGGTTGAGAACTGCTGCACTAGGTTATAGCTATTCTGAAGGTCACTAAACTTGAGGTCCCTTCCTCAGTCATAGATCTACTTATATACAAAACAGCAAAACGGAGAACTGTGGCTTTCTCTAAGGTTGGTGACCGCTGCTCTAACGACATGGTTATCAGGTAAACAGGTGACTCAAACTGCATTAGATTATACAGAATCGGGGGGGAGGGGTTAATGGGGGGGGTAAGGACACATTTGTAATACCTCACCTAATAAAGAATTAAAAAAAAAAAAAAAGAATCAGCCACAAAAGCCTCTTTGAGCAATTCGCCATCTGTTCTAAATGGCCACAAGCAAGTCTTAGAGTTTGTTTTGGAGCATTGGTTAAAAAACAAACAAAAAAAGGTTACTTACTCTCTGATTTTGTCCTCTTTATCCCGGGTTTTTCCCATGTCTTGTCTAAGACTTTTGCTAGTTTTTAAGAGGTTATTTTTGACTTGATGCAGGCAGTTCATCTGAAAATGCAAAAGTATCACATGGGAAAAGGTGACATTTCTTGTCATCATTTCTAATTTCTTCACGGCTGACAAATGCCAAAGGGAAGTACATTCCTTTACACACTCCCCCTTCTTTCACTTTATTTTTTAAAATATATTTTATTGATTTTTTACAGAGAGGAAGGGAGAGGGATAGAGAGTCAGAAACATCGATGAGAGAGAAACATCGATCAGCTGCCTCCTGCACACTCCCCACTGGGGATGTGCCCGCAACCAAGGCACATGCCCTTGACCGGAATCGAACCTGGGACCTTTCAGTCTGCAGGCTGGCGCTCTACCCACTGAGCCAAATGGTCAGGGCCCCTTCTTTCACTTTAATGAAAAAATGGTGAAATGAATGTTTTTCTTTTCTATCTTCAAGCCTGCAGATTTGACCTTTTTTTTTTAGTCCCCACCTGAGGATATTTTTTCCATTGCTTTTCAGAGAGAGAGGAAGGGGTGGAGGGAGAGAAAGAGAAATCCTGATGTGAGAGAGACACACTGACTACTTGCTTCCAGCCCAGGCCCCAACCAGGGATGGGGAGCAAACAAGCAACCCAGGTATGCACTCTTGACTAGGAATTGAACCCATGACCCTTCAGTGTGCAGGCCAACGCTCTGACCACTGGACCACACTGGCCAGGGCTTGACCTTCCTTAAAAGGAAGATTCCATACAGTAGTGACTGAGATGTCTACATACTATAAACAACCCCTGTTCACTTAAGAAGAGTCTGGCTTCACTAGCCTTGAATAGAAGCAATAACTGGTCTAAAACAGTGGCTTACAACATCCCTGTGCATAAGGGTCACGTAAGAAGCTTTTAGTATGTTGATACCCAGGTCGCAACATGCAGACATCTGCTTCACTGTGTCTGGAGGAAGGCAGGCATCAGGTACTAAAAATGTCCCACGTGCCCCAGACAGTGTTAATCAGTGGTTAGAGCGTTGGCCCGCACACCAAAGGGTCACGGATTCGAGTCCCAGCCAAGGGCACGTACCTGGGTTGCAGGTTTGCTCCCCAGTTGGGATGTGTGTGGGAGGCAACCAGTCAACGTGTCTCTCACACCGATGTGTCTCTCTTATGTTTTTCTGTCTCTCTTCCTCTCTCTGAAAACCAATGAAAAAAATGTCCTCAGGTGAGGATTTACAAAAAAACAAACAAGCAAAAACGTTGCAGGTGACTCTACAGTCCAGGCAGGACCGAAGACCACTGGCTTAATTCATGCGGCCCACACACAGCTCAGATAAGGACAGAGGAGAGCACATGGCATTACCGGCCTAACCCATGCCCTTCGTTTCTGCCTTGTTAGAAAGACCTGGAACTGAGCTCACCGCTCACCTCCTCGCTCCCTTCATCATGTATGAATCATGCCCTGCATACAAACATGTGAACCAAACCCGCCAATAAGCAATGATGGGTGCCAATAAGCATTCATCGGGACGCTCTTACCTCTAAGTCCTTGGTGCCTTTGGACTTGAGAAATGCTTTAATGGTTGAGATCATGTTCTGAGCACATGAATACAACATGGTTTCTCCTGTGGCCATAGTCTTCTGGTAATTTTCATGTATGTAAGATTGTAGCTCCTCTTCAGTTTTAAAATCTGTAAATAAATAAATAAATAAAGTTAAACTGAGGACTTCCAGTAAAGATGGCAGAGTGGGTAAAGGCTGTGCTTGCCTGAGGAATATGACTGAAATGCATAAAAATATCCTATATAATAAAAGCTTATTATGTTAAGTGTCCGATCCTCTGGTGACCAGTCGACTGTTCAACCAATTAAAGCTTAATATGCTAATGATATGCTAAGGTGCTCAACCCACTCGCTATGACATGTGCTGACCACCAGGGGGCAGACACTCCGACCAGTAGGTTAGCCTGCTGCTGGGATCTGGCCGATCAGGACTGTGCGAGATGGGCCTGAAACACCTTGGAGCCCTGCTGCGGTCCCTCCCTGGCCCCGATCTTACACCGGTAAGGTCCCTCGACCTGGCCTGCACCCTCTCGCAATCCAGGACCCCTGAGGGGATGTAAGAGAGCTGGTTTTGGCCTGATTCCGCAAGCCACTCCCCTCAGGAGGGTGCCAGAAGCAGGGCTCATGGCTGGTGAGTGCTGCTGCGGCATTGGCCTCTCCCGATCAGGGTAGGAATAAGTGGGAGCAGCAGATAGGAGCTGCAGGCGGCGTTGGACTGCGGGTTTCGGCCCCATCCCCGCAGGGTACCCAGAGAGACTACCCATTCACGAATTCGTGCACCGGGCCTCTAGTGAGGGTATATAAGGGTACACTGCACTCAGACACTGAATGCTGAAGTGAGGAGTACCTTTAGGTTTGGCGCTTCTTCGTGTCCTTCCTCTGTGCTCCAATCTACCCGCCGTTCTCCCGCCCGCTGTCTGCTGGGTCCCCCTGTCCCCAGAGGCCTCTGGACTGCCATCTGGATGCAGCTTCTGCGCCTTGACGTTCAGCCTCGCGACGTTCAACATCTTTAAGGAGCGGCACATGGTCTTCATCTTCTGCCGCACTGGCGTGCGAGGGACGCCTCCTACCAACCATCATAGGAGGGAAAGTAAAAGAAATTTTACCCCCGTGGACCAAGAACTACTTCAGTTACCAAAAAACCCCACTGCTTTAATTCTGCACTAAGAGCTACTTTTCCCACTTTATAATGCAAAAACTTTTCCTAGAAGCTTATGCTAACGAAATCACTAAAGAACAAATCAAATCATACGCATGATGTACACTACAGTATCATTTATAACAGGGGTCCTCAAACTTTTTAAACAGGGGGCCAGTTCACTGTCCCTCAGGCCGTTGGAGGGCTGGACTAAGTTTAAAAAAAAACTATGAACAAATTCCTATGCACACTGCACATATCTTATTTTGAAGTAAGAAAACAAAACAGGAACAAATACAATATTTGTATTTGCATGTGGTCCGCGGGCCATAGTTTGAGGACGAGCCCTGACATATAATGATAGCAATCGAAATATTCAACAACAAAAGAATTCTGTAAATTTTGTTAAGCTGTGAGGTGGAATAGTCACTGAAAAGGCGAGGTAGCAGATGAACAAATTAATCCTGTAAACGACATGCAAAGTTGTATTTAAACTTGTTATAACTAAAAATGAAAATGCTTTATTAAGAAGGTAAAATTGTGGCTCATTTTTTATTATTTTGTTAATCCTCACTGAAGTATAATTTTTCCATGGAATTTTAGAGTGGAAGAGAGGGTGGGAAGCTGGGAGGGAGGGAGAGAAAGAAATATCGACATGAGAAAGATTAGTTGGTTGCCTCCTGCACACACCCCTCAACCAGGGCCAGGGATCGAACCTGCAATCCAGGTACATGCCCCACCAGAATCAAACCTGAGGCCCTTCAGTGCACAGGCCAACACTCTAACCCCTGAGCCACACGGGCCAGGGCTGTGGCTGATATTTTAATCACTATCGTACTAACGTAATTATTTTGAAATTTGAAATAGAAGAATGTGTCCTTGTTTATTCGGTTACCATTTCAACCTCATTTTAGGGAGAATTAACTCTTTATAAAACATACAGCCTCAAAAAACACTCAAGAACCTCCTCGGTATGAGCGTACGTTTCTTTCTGCTGTCTTCCTGGCTAGCCACGGCGGGTTCCTCGCGAGACCTTCTCAGGTAGAGCTCGGCCAGGCGGCGGGTTAGCTCACTCTCAGTCTTGGAAGACTCCTCCTTAGTGGGCGAGGCAGCCTGCAGCAGCCTGCGAACAGTCAAGAAGGCTGGTGTAAAGCTGAAAGTCTGATTTCCCAAAATGCTTTAAAGACAACACGACAACAACAACAAAATGCCTCTGTTTATAAGCTAATCAGAGATGGCCCCACAACATGCCTTCAAAAGTATGCTTTCTCAGGAGGGAAATGGTCCCTTTTCTCACTTCCGCTTTGAACAAACTCAGAGGCAAAAGCTACCTGTTCACAGACCATTAATCGTTACACACAGTGTTGACTTTTTTTAACAAGATCTTCACTTCCCAGGGTACATGTTTGATTACGGTAACTACTTCACTTCTGCGCTTCCCTGGTTATTTTTTGCTCAGTGTCCATGCATTCAAGTGCAAGATGATGGAATGAGGAGAAATGGGAGTGAGGGGTGATTAGTTATGGAACACTTGTCCACCTAGACCAGTGGACGGCAAACTCATTAGTCAACAGAGCCACATATCAACAGTACAACGATTGAAATTTCTTTTGAGAGCCAAATATTTTAAGCTTAAACTATATAGGTAGGTACATTGTTATTAACTTAATTAGGGTGCTCCTAAGCTGGCCTTTGCTAAAAACGTCCTCCATCTGATGGAGGAACGTTCGCTGAGGTCAACCCCTTCCAAATCTCCCATCCACACTCATCTTGTAGACTTGTTTCGTCTATCTCCTTTCGTTCATCCTCTCTGTATGTCCACACCATCTCCACATACCTTTCTCAATCCTCGACACTACATCTTCTTTCACTCCACAACGTTCCCTAAAATTAACTTAATAAACTTTACTTAAAGTTTTAAGTCAACTTCGCACTGTACATGCGCGCCTGCACGTGATATTTTGTGGAAGAGCCACACTCAAGGGGCCAAAGAGCCGCATGTGGCTCGTGAGCTGCGGTTTGCTGACCTAGAGCTAACTACCAGGCACTAAGGAAATCACAAAAATGGGACAACTTTCAAAATGTATTACTTGTATTTCACTATCTTCCATTATCTGATATAATCTGATTTAAAAATAGGAGAAAGTTATGATGCCATTAACAAAAACTAAAACCATTTCCTCTAAGAACAGGAACAAGACAGGAATGTCTGCTTTCACCACCCTTGTTCAACATAATATTGAAAGTCCTAGCCACAGCAATCAGACAAG